>NW_007731817.1:125497-148449 GCF_000696425.1 Galeopterus variegatus | reverse complement strand
CCGGGCCGGCCCATCGTAGGTTTACATTACGATAAAATGATGATGTTGGTGGTGATAATGATGTATAATTTTTATTGATGACTGTGCCAGATGCTCTGCTAAGCATTTTATAAGCATTACCTCATTTAACCCTTACAACAATGCTGTTAAGTTGATATTATTATTATTATTATTATTATTATTATTATTATTATTATTTCTTTACACATGAGGAAACTGAAATGTAAAGAGGTTAAGTAACTTGTCCAAGGTCCAACAGTTATGCAGGGACAGGGTTGAGAACCAAAGCCCTGGTTTGTCTGACTCCAAAGTCCTTGCTCTTAACCACTTTGTTGCATTGTTTCAGTAGATTAGGGCTAAGTATCCCTTGCAACTTTATGTACAGGGAAGTTTCAGGTCTTTTTGCATTAGAGGGCTCACGTCTCAGGCTGATTCAATTTTTAGCCAGGAACTGAGTTAGCTAAGAGACAAGAAGTCATGGCTACTGAGCTGCATCTTACACTTAGAAAAGCTAACATTCCCGATTTGTAGGATGGCTGTGAAACTGCTATCCACACCTTACATATATTTTGGCTATATCAGAAATATTTCAGGCTGTTCTAAAGAGTCTAGTTACCATTGAGAGAACTGGAGGAGGAAGTACAAGTCATTATGAGACAGTCTAGTCCTTTTTGTGTTGCTATAACAAAATACCCAAAACTGGTTGATTTATAAAGATGACATTTATTGCTTACAGTTTCTGAGGCTAAGTCCAAAGTTCATCTGGTGGTGGCAAAAGTGACCCAGCGGTCTCAATTACATGATGGTGGAAGCAGAGAGAGCAGAGAGAGAGAGAGAAAAACAGACTCTCCTCTTCTTTGAAAGCCCCCAGAACCACGCCCCTGACCACCATTTTTAATCCATTCACTACTGCATGGCCCTACAATCCAATCACTCTTTAAGGCTCCATCTTACAATTACTGTAATAGGATTTTCCACCTTCTTAACAGTCACAGTGGAGGCTAAGTTTCTAACACATAAAACTTGGGAACACAATTCAAGCTTCAATAAGTTTTGGGGGGACATTATCCAATCCACTACATATGCCATCAAAAACCACCCCCAAGGGTCCAAAACATAGGAAGAGACTTTCAATAGGAGGGGAGGGGTAGGAAATGGAGTGCTGGCTGAAACACCGGCTCATACCATCTGGGAATATGATTCTAAATGATCATATGGTCATGAAACACAAGGATAGGTGAGGAGACAGAGTATTGGCCGTGGTTCCTGCTTTGGCATACCAGCAATCTGGTCATTTCAACCAAACATTCCATTTTTTATCATGATGACTACCTTGTAAGCTTGATCTAAAGCAGACATTAGTTTCCAAATGCCTGGTTATTAAAGCATGGCAAAATAATAGGACATACAGTGCCAGATCTCCATGGACCAAAATAATCACTAAACTCATTAAAGCAAACAATTAGTTGAAACTAGCCAGATGTGTTTTAAAGGGAAACCAGAGATCTTAAGTGTGCCACAGATTTGCCATTTTATTCATTTATTCAGTACTTTGAACATCTACTAGGTGTGGGTATTATGTCTGTGGTTGAGAATACAAAGATAAATAAAATAGAAATCCAAGTTTTATCAATAGAGAGCTGCATATTGATTTTGGTTCAAAGTGACTATTACTCATATAACATATTGCATGATCATAAATTTCAACAAATTGGGAACAATCTGTGGGCATAATTTTTTAGCACAGGTGGAGCTAATTATGAATTTTTTTTTAATTTGGACAGCAACATTACCAGCCCTTTCTCTGATCATCAAACTTCTGTACAAGATTCAACATACTTTCACCTCCCATGTTTTGTGAGTTATTAAGTCCAGCTGCTTTCTTCTCTATAACACACTTAAAAGTACTCTTCCTTTTTAAGGCTTTATCACCCCACTCTTTATCTAGACCCCATTTAGCCTTGTTCTATCAAACAACAGCTGATAAATTATCCTCTTAATGTGCAAAATTCCAAAGTTTTTTCCAAATTTATAATTGTGAATATGCAAAATAAGAATTCTGTTCTTTCCTCTGGCTTTTAGTCAGTGAATGTATCACCTTTTTTTTTTTCTGTTAAATTCCAAAGAAAAGCTTCACTTTTCAATATGGTACAAATATTTAGCTTTTGCTCACTGAAGCAAAATTTTCAAGTATTTGATTCTTTCTCAGATTACTGCGCTCCCAGGTAAATTAAATGTCAGCGTGAGGGATAGCTTCACCCACTGCTGTAGCTGGCTTTGCTCAATTTGAATAAGCCATAGGAGAACAGCCAGCCCAGCATAGTGTGCACGATGAGGAAGGCTTTCTTTCACATTCCAAAGGCTCTTCCCCAGTTGGGTATGCCATCTCCAACCAGAGATTCTGAAGAAGAGCTGAGAATTCTGAACACTCAATGGATTTCAGAAATGGGATTGCGTAAAATCCTGCTCCCAGCTATTACATATAAGGAACCACCACTCTGGATGGCAGCAAATGAGGCAAGCAGCTTACACATCATAAAGCTAAGAGCCACATTTTTCTTGGATTCTTAAAAATTAAAGAGAAAAGCAAAAGGACCAGAACCTTGGGAACAAATTGGGATGTAAGAAAAAAAAATGTAGAAAAGGGAAAGAGGAGTGGTCTTCTAAATTTTCTCATGTAGCCTTCTTTCAGAATTGTCATCCCTTTTCTACTGTCCTTCCTTCCCATCCTTTAGCACAAGATCAATTGCCAGCTAGGGTAGACCCCAGCTGGTTCCCCCTAAGAATCCAGATAGAGCACCTGCACATTCCAGCCCAAATGAAGTCTCAGCTCAATTTGGACTTGTTAGTGCCACAGCCAACACCAGGATCCCTTTGTGTGGGCAGAAGCTCAGATCACCTCCATATGTGCAAGAGAGATTAGCCCACCAATAGAACATAAACAGAGCTGCTCATCAATCGACTCCATCGTTCTTCAGCCTCATGCTCCTGGGGTATGGATTAGGGAGAAAGATATATCATCTGCAAAGTTCTTAAGTTCATTTTTAAGAAAGTCGGGTTTTCAGTGGAACCTTGTCTGCCTGGAACAAGGTTGCTGGATTTGTCACAGCCACAGGCGGCTGCTCAGAGAAGCACATGCTGGAAAGAAAGGGCACCTCACCCAGGGAACAACCCCAAGCCCTGATCCCCCAGGAGGCTGAAAGTCCTTCCCAGGTCATTCTCCAACCTGGTCTCCTTCATGGCTCATTACTTAGGACCAGAGAGATTAAAACTAAGTGAATTAGAAATAGGTAATATGCCATCACCTGGAAATGCACTCAAGAAAAAAAAAATTTAAAGACAAAGCTTATGAAGTATCCTTTTACATATGGCTACTGCCCGAAGAAATATGAAGAAACATAAATAAGAAAATACCAAAAGTTTCCTCACTGAAAGCCAAAGCATAATGTACCCAAATCTGGTTTTGTTTTTGTTTTTGTCTTAACAGAAAGAGTGTAATTTTTTTTAATCTACCAGTTTGTAAATCTATCACATGCATGTCTTTGCACAAATTACAGAATATTAGAGCACCTAGGACTCACTATAAAATCCTAGAATGTTAGGTCCCAAAGGGTCCTCAGGGTTTACCTAGTCACAGACGAATGAGCTGGTGACTAGAACCAAAGTAACTTGTATTTCAAGGAGATTCTCTTCCTATAAACATAGGCTCTGGGAATTCTGGTATGAAGAGAAATTCCAGGGTTTGGGAGGAAGGCAGTATGTTTTGAAACTGACTTTGTTCAAAACACTTAGTGTAATTCAATGATCCATGAAGGAGAGCCATATCTGGGAACAGAACCAAGTTCTCCCATCAAACAAACTGGAGATGCAATCTGGTCTGTTGACACTAAAGGAATATACCACTTTTTCCACTGTGAGCAAAATTAGACTATTTTTGAAGCAAAATTAGACTCTCAGGCAGCATGATGTAGTCAGAATAGACTCAGATTCTTACCAGCTGCTGCTCGTGTTATTGCCATCCCTGGGCCAATAAGAGAACATACTGCTGAATTTGAAATGCTCCTTGTCCGTCTCTGGACTGCTATTTTGGCCACTCCGAGGATAGATAGCTGATTTTGAAAATGCTTTACATCAAAATGAATCTCACATTAGTAGGCACTTCATGTTCATAATGATGTTACCCTAAGTAGCTTTTTAATATTTTATTATAATTAGTAGATGTAGCTTTGTACCTCTCTCAAAACTAAACTTTTCTTTTATTAATCCCGGCTGTTCTCTGATTCTGTAACAAAACTGATGCATCACAGAAAGTAACAAACCAATCAACCAGCCAATATTTATTGACCACCTATTGATGGTCATGCCAGAGCTGTCCCAGGTTAGGAACCTCAGTATCTCCAAACAGTTGCCTCACTGCCCCACTGAGTTGCAAGGAAGGTCTACGAGACTGGGTACTGGGTCTTTCCAAGAGCTTGGCACATTGCAGCATACAACAAATATTTGATAAATGAATAGCAGACCTGAGATTTTGCTCTGAATTTTCATCTATAAATCTTAGTGATGGGCCAACTGGAATAATGCATGAGCCCCAAAGGCCACTTGTTTCCCTCTTGCTCAAAACTGGGAAGTTTTGTAACATATTCCCCTAGGCCCCATTCTGGTCCTCCTTGGTTCTTCCATCTTGCCAATCCATGGGTGAAGGAAGATAAAATGGATTTTCTTGATTTCTGCCAGGTTATACCTCTTTCATCAAGGTCCTATATTGGTCCCTGAGGCCTCATTTTGGAATGACCCACATCAGACATCCTCCGCTTTCCACTGGAATGTAAAAAGTGGGTTGAGTGTAAAGATCTTGATCTGTCAGTAATTCTCATCCTAGAGTTTATAAATGGGCTCCAGGAAGCACAGGAACCTCCTGGAATGATAAGTGCATTGTTTTTCTTGAGATAAGAATTCACAGCTTTCACTAGATTCTTACACACAACATTAAAAACCACCACCCTACAAATTACAGAGTGTGGAATGAAGCCAAACTATGTGCCTTGACGGGAGCTAGAACCTGCAGAAGAAAACCCAAGATTCTGTATTTTGACACCTTGTTCTTGCTATCTGTTTGGAAAATTAACACTAATTTATAAAAACTTGTTTATGCAGATCACTTTATCAAAAGCACTTCCTTTATCAAAAAGACTCACCAAGCTTCTCTTTACATTGTCATCTTTTATTTCTGGAATAAAAAGATATTTTTCAGTACACATCTTAGGAGACCATCTGATAAAGGCAAAGACAATGTCTGTCTTCATCTCTGCCTCCCTGTCTCATGAATAAGAGGTACTCAATAATTACTTGTTGGCTGAAGGAATTAAGACAAAAAGTGCAGGAGGTGCATCTGTATTTTTATGGTTGCTTTCAACTTGTGCCTAAAGATGTCATGACCGATAAAGTTCTGGTACTCACTTTCATATTTTCTGCAAAGATTTAATATTGAAATAAGGAGCTAATCCACTGAACTTCACAATTATAGATGGGGAACTTTTCACTTTACACAGATTTTCCAAAAGTAATGGTGCTGAATGTCTTCCAATAATTTATGAAATAAATAAATATACATAAAAACAAAGGACATTACTTCAGATATACACCCAGAAGTGGGATTACTGGATTGTCTGGTAGTTCTATCTGTAGTTGTTTGAGAAACCTTCATACTGTTTTCCATAATGGCTGCAGTAATTTATCTGCATTCCCATGTTCATTGCAGCTCTATTCACAATAGCCAAGATATGGAACCAACCTAAGTATCCATCAAAGGATGACTGGATAAGGAAAATGTGGTAAGCATACACAGTGGAATACTACTTAGCCATAAAAAAGAATGAAATTCTACCATTCACAGCAACATGCATGGGCTTGGAGATAACTATGTTAAGTAAAAAAGCCAGCCACAGAAAGAGAAATACCACATAAATAGGGAGAAAGAAAGAAAGAAAGAAAGAAAGAAGGAAGGAAGGAAGGAAGGAAGGAAGGAAGGAAGGAAGGAAGGAAGGAAGGAAGGAAGGAAGGAAGAAAGAAAGAAAGAAAGACCATAATAAAACACTGAACTTTCAGAAGGAGAGAACAGATCTATAGTTACTAGAGATGGGAAAAAGGGAGGGGTAAGGAGGATAGGGAGTAATTGGATAAGGGACACAAAAAGTAGTTATGATCTGTAATGATGAACATGCTAATCATATTGATTTAATCATCACATACTGTATACAAATGCTGATAGTCAACTCTGCACTCCATAGATACGTATAAATACAAATAATTTAAAAAATTTTTAAAAGACAAAAAATAAAAGATGATAAATAATCAATGATCAAGAAATACTACTACTTCAGAGAGGGGCTTGGGAAGCCACTAGAATATACCCATTCTAAGCAATGTAGCTCTATTCTTTCCAAACACATGCAGTACACTGGAACTAGGTTTTAATCACCTTACTAGACTTAAGTCTAATTTTGAATGCCACATACAGAAAGATGCAGAAAACTTTGAGAACCAACATAAAGCAAGTCATAAAGATGATTAAATTATTTCAAACCTAGCAATAAAGCGTAAATGTTATTGGGCCAGGAAAAAGAAAAGTGAACAGAACATTAAAAACAGATCTTCAAATACATCGAGAGTCTCGCTTAGAGACTGGTACAACTCTACTCTCCACCTCCAATAATCAGAAAAAAATAGATGGACTAAAAGGCAACATGAGGCAATTAGGTGAGACATAAATAATGTTTATCAGACAGGATAAGGTGTCGCCTGAAACAGTGATCATAAAGGAGATTTGGGCAAGTTTCTTTTTTAAAGCACTTTAGAAACCAGACAGATCCTCGGCAGGACTGAATGGGTGATCTCTCATCTCCTTCTTCAAACTAATGGGTTTTTAATCTAATAAAAAACAAACAAGGAATTAAATACTCTTCAGTAGATGGAGAATTCCCCTTTTCAGCCTCACTACATGTTCCTTTAGGACATATGGCAATAGTTGAAAGGATTTAGCACAAAACAACCTGATGGTCGATCAAAAAGATGCATCAGCAGCAAAAACCTGATTTCTTATTTCTAAAATGTGGCCCAAGTAGATTATCTTGTTTGCTGTGTGTACGATTGTTGCATTTGCAGGATTAGAAGGTCACTGCAGCAAAAGGCAATTAACTGAGTGATGAGTCTTCACTAATGTGCCTGCATGTGTAGACAGTAGAGATAACATAATATGCATCTAACACCACTATTAATTTATTTATCATCTCCTCCCTTTAATTTTTAAAATACAATGATTTCTGAACAAGAGGTGAAAGACTTGAGAAAACATTTCCTAACAATTTTGTGAAAGAACGAATTGCACCTAAAAGAATGTAACTGTTTAGAGTAATTTTATTTGATATACTATAAGCCTTTTAATATACTTTGGTCACTGAAGGACCACATTGACAATGGTCTATTTCTGTAAAGTCTACAGCAATTTACCGTTACAACCATGTATTTTCTTTTTCATCTTCAGCCGGGTGAGAATTTCACAGAATTTAGTATTTAGAGCCCTTGTTATGGAAAATGTTTAAACCGGCTTCACAATTCAAATAAAATAATCTCACCATTAAATTCTTAGTAAAGGGAGAGAGGCACACACAGTACTTGGTAAGATAGCAGTATATGCCCTTCTCTAAGGACTGCAGAGTTTGATAATTGTATGACCTTGGTAAGTCTCTTTTCTTAGGCTTAGGAGAAATTCTTATGATCCAGGTTTGTGTCAAATTATATCTTTTCCCCAATTTGGGTACTGACAAAGAAAGTATGTGTCCTCCCTAACCTAAAAATTAATTTTTGTGTGTGTGTGCACTCAGCGTTTTTATTTTTATTCAACTGTAAGCAACCAACAGATTTAACATGACATTCAGCAACTCCAGACCAGCTTTTCTTATACCAATGAAGAACGATCAATTTAACAGGCACAGACTTGAGGATTCTTGATAACCTGTCACCTAGCATTACTGCCTCAACAACATGACCATCATGCCTCAACAACAGCAAAGCCACTCTCCCTAATGCTTTTTCCAGTATTGCTCTTCAAAGGAGCCAGAGTGGTATAATGACATCTATTACACCATCCAAAATTTACCACGTTGGTGTTTAGCTGCAACGCCAGCCTCTGGTTATCTTGGTGAGAGAGAGCACTGTGAAAACATGTCTCAGTAGATGACATCGTATACAACTCTGGACTCAGGAATACAAGGGCAGAGGCAATGAATCCCTTTCTTTTGCCTTTCTTTTCTTTTCTTTCTTTCTTTCTTTTTTTTTTTTTTTATACCTCCCTTAAAGATTCTTTGATGCTTTGCTCTATTACTGTAAACCTGATCTTTTCACCTGGCTTTTTTTCTTCTTTAAATTGTGGGTTGCTATTCTTACACTCCTATTAACAATTTGATAGCCCCATCACAGTACCAAAATATCCCCCAAAATGGAGTTCAAATTTGATCAAAACATAAACTGGGGAGTGTGACTATCTAGAATTTTAAAGAACAGGCAGCAGGAAAAGCCACCCTAAGGCTACCTGACTACTCAGGTCCCCTCTATGCGAATAGGGTCAGGAAAGAGAAGAAATCTACATGCAACACTGAACTTGAGAACACTGCTCAGGCCTCTGCGACAGTTTACGTCTCCAAGCTTTCCCTTACTTCCCAGACAGCTGCTCATACAGTTTGGGCACATAGTCATCCCATTCAGCCTGGTCACTACCAGCCGGCCACCAGGGATCCCAGCTCATACATTGTGCGGAAAGATGCCACCTTGAATTTGCCAGGAATTTCTCCAGATCAGTTGCTGAGAATAGGTTCCTCACACTTGAGCCACCTGTCCTGCTCATAAACCAGCCAGACTTAACAGTGGAGCCCTGTGCCCTGGGGAGGCTCAGAGCCCACACAATCGGAGAGGAAGGTCCCACCACTGATGTCTCTGCCCTTCATGTCGACCACCAGAAAATGGTGCCATTCTCTGTATTTGGGATCCTTCCTTCTGGGAGCATCTGGGTCTGTCAGGATCAAGGTGTAGAGTTTACCTGGATCAAGACCTTCCCACTCAATGCTGGTAGATCTGTTCTTAAGCTGGGTGGGCGCCAGCACTTTGCCCAGCTTGTCCACCACCACCCCGCCGTAGGTGACCTGGAGCTGCTGCTGCGGCCGCTCCTCCGCCTCTTGCAGGCTCGAGGGCCAGGACTGCTTGCTGAGGCCCACCTGCATGGCCTGGCCGAGCAGGGCGTTCAGCCGGAGTGGCGCCGGGAGGCCAATCACAGCTTCTCAGAGGCCCCCAAAATTAAGGCCCCCACTATGACCTTATTTATTTTTTGATGTAGAGGAAGCAACTTCTAATTTAGTTAACATAACTGTGTTTAACTTACTATTGATTATTTAACATCTCTGGCTCTTATTTGCTATAGTAGACACAGAAAAAAAATGATTTTTTAAAAAAGTGTCATGGAGAATTATATTCAGTCCTACATTTAAAAAATATATAGTTTTCTTTTTTTGGTGCAGTTTTAGGTTTACAGAAAAAGTGAGTGGAAAGTACAGTCTCTCTATATATGAACAACCCCAGTTTCCCCCTATCATTATCATGCACTTTTTTGGTACATTTACTGTAATGGTTGAGCCAATGTTGATACATTGTTAATAACTGAAGTCCACAGTTTACGCTAGGGTTCACTCCTGGTGTTGTACATTCTATAGTCCTGACAGCTGTAGAACGACATACACTCATCATTATGTCGTCACTCAGAATAGCTTCGCTACCCCCAAAATCCCTTGTGCTCCACCTGTTCATCCCTCCTCCCTCACCCCCACCAATCACTGATCTTGTCACTGTCCCCACAAGTTTGCCAGTCCTTCATTTTTATCACTTGGTTTTCCCATCCCTTTCCCCCCACCTCTTGACTTTCTTCCAATATTCCACTGAAATTCCCTAACCAAATATTATGATCTCTTCCCTTCTTAAACCCTTGACTCCCTGGCCCCGCTTTGCCCTCATTCCCTTCGCCACACTCACTTGACAAAATCACAGTTCTCTGCCTGCTCAGGCTGACACCCTCACATCTGTCCACACTGACTGGTCCCAACGTAAATTCATGGTCATGAACTTCAAGTGAGCATCTGTGCTGCAAGGCACCATTTCCTCTGTCACTCTCCAGTGGGATTATATCAGGCCGTTTTCTCCTTCCTCAGTCTCCCACTGTCATCCTCTTTCCTCTCTCTCAGCTGTTGATGTTGCTTCTGACTTCGTTAGGAATCACTGAAGCCATCAGAGGAACTTCTCCCACTAATCTGCATTGGTATCCGAATACTGTACATTCCTGCCAGTTGCACAGATGATCTAGCTGTCATCTTACTTAAACGAAATCCCTCCACTAGGTACTAGATCGCATCCTTCTTACCTACTCAGGGACGTTCTTCCAGCTATTCTCCCCTCTCTCTTCTACATTAGTAAATGTGTTTCTCTCTCTTAAATTATTTTCATTGATATGCAAATATGTTCTCACCTTACAAGAACACAAAAGCTTCTCTTCACCATGGCTGTGATGGTTTATGTGTCAACTTTGCCAGGACACAGTACCCAGTTTTTGGTTAAACACCAGTCTAGATGTTGCTGTGAAGGTATTTTGGGGGTATCATTAACTTTTAAATCTGTGGAGTTTGAGTAAAGCAGATTATACTCCATAAGGTGGGTGGGCCTCAACTAATGAGCTGAAGGCCTTAAGAGCAAAAACTGAGGTCCCCCAAGGAAGAGGAATTGTGCCTCCAGACTAGCTTCAGAGTCCAGCTACACCATCAAGTCCTCCCTGGCTCTCCAGCCCGCTGGCTTGCCTACAGATTTCAAAACTTCCAGACATGCTCGTCTACTCTCGTTGGGTCCAAGTTTTTTCTTCCCATTCTCTCTTCAACCTCCCAATTAGGCTTTTGTCCCCACCATCCCACTGAACTTTTCTTATCAATGTTTCCTGTAAGTTCCTCATTGCTGAGGTTGCTGACCAATCCTTATCTTCCTTGATGTATTTATTTGCTTGTTTTTAAATTAATAGGCTTTATTTTTTTATGCAGTTTTAGGTTTACAGAAAAATTGAGCAGAAAGTAAAGAAAGTGTCCCTTCATGCTCTCCCAGTTTCTCCTATTATTAACATCTTGTGTTAGTGTGGTTTATTTGTAACAATTGATGAGCCAATATTGACATATTATCATGAACAAAGTCCATACTGATAAATTATCAATGAAGTCCATACATCATATTAGCATTTAGTCTTTATGTAGTACATTCTATAGGTTTTGACAAATGTATAATGACATGAATCCACTATAACACCATTATAACATCATACAGAATAGTTTCACTCCTCTAAAAATTTCCTATGCTCCACCTGTTCATCCCTCCTGCCCCGCTTCAAATCCCCAGCATGGTTTTGTACGCATTAGGCCAGGCCTTCTCCTCCTACCTATCCACCCCATCCCCCCAGCCTCTGGTAACCACTATTATACTCTCTATTCCTATGAGAGACCATGCAGCATTTGTCTTTCTGTGCCTGACTTGTTTTGATTTCTCACTATTTATTTTTAGTATGTCTCATAATTTTATTGTGTTATGGTTACCATGAGGCTTACAAAAAATATGCTATAGTTTTAACAGATTATTTTAAGCTAATAACAACTCGATTGGATACCTAAGAAAGAATAAAGAACTACAGCCAGCTGTACACTTTGGTGTCATTCCCCCCCCCCCACTTTTTGACAGTTCGTTGTTTCAAGTTACATCTTTTAATATTGTCTTTCTCTTATAAGGTTGTTGTATTTGTTGTTGTCTTGTTAGGTTTGTCTTTTAGTCTTCATACTAAGGATTTAAGTGGTTTATTCAGCCCCCTCCCCCTTAAAACACTGGAGTATTCTGAGGTTGTCTGTGAACTTACTTTGCTAATGAATTTATGTACTTCGAATGTTTTCTTACAACTCTTTAGCATCTTCTTTCAGACAGGAGAACTCCCTTTAGCATTTCTTGTAAGGCAGGTTTAGTGCTGGTGAACTCCCTTAGTTTTTGTTTGCCTTGGAAAGACTTCATCTCTCCTTCATATTCGAAGTTAGTTTTGCTGGATGGAGAATTCTTGGCTGACAGTCTTTGTTCCTTCAGCTCTCTGAATATATCATTGCATTCTCTTCTGGCCTGTAGGGTTTCTACTACTAAATCCACTGAGAGATGTATTGGGGCTCACTTGAATGTCATGTGTTTCTTTTGAGGAGGAGAGAGTCTTTTCTTTCTGGAGGAGAGGGTCTGGGGAGGTTCGATTACCAACTTCAACCCACTCCATCCTTTACCACATTCTTGACTCCACCACAGGAAATAATTCAAAAGCAGGGTTGGACTAGAAAGTGAAAACAGGTTTAATGTAAAGAAATAGAAATACACACTTCACAGGGAAAGTGTGGGCTGGCTCCAGAGAGTGACTGGCAGCCACAGCAAGCTCAGTACAAAAATAAGAAATCCATACTTCATGTGCAAAGTGCAGGCTAACTTGAGAGAGTGAACAGCAGCCTGCTAAGGCAGGTTTAACACAAAAAGGCAACGTATACACACCTCACAGGTGAATGTGGGCTAGCTCCAGAAAGAATGAGCAACACTCCTGCCTTCTTTCTGGATTCTACTTTTATAGTTTGGCTATCTATACATATTCATGCTATCTAATGCATATTCAACTAAGTGTGTGGTTCCCAGTCGTGTAACATAGCCTTGCACATGTACAGTTGATCTCTTTAGAGTATGCTCTTTGGTAAAATTCCACCATATACACCAAAAATTACTTAGAATATATTCAGTACTCTCTAGCACCCCCAGTGGAAGGTCATTTACAGGATAAACTTCATTTTACTGAGCATGCTTGGCCACCAAGATTAAGTAAGTCTGCCTCCTGTGGTCTCAACCTCCACGTGTTGGTGCCCAAAATAGGTACAACAAGCAACAATAGCTTAGGTCCCAAAGGAGGGACCTAAGTCCTAGAGGAGAGGTTTGAGACCTCGGGGAGTGGCCTAAAACCCGACCCCAGGGAAACTGAGCACCTCCTAACTCGCTTTCAGTATTCTTTCTTTGTCTCTTGATAATTTGATTATGATGAGCCTTGGGGTGCTCTTCTTTGGACTGAGGGAACCTCTGAGCTCCTGTACCTGGAAGCCGTCAACTTTCTCCACACTTGGGGAATTCTCAGCCATAATTTTCTTGAATATGCTTTCTACATCCCTTTCTTTTTCCTCTCCTTTGGGTATGCCAACTATGTAGAGGTTATTTCTCTTGAGGAAGACCCATATTTGCTGTATTTCTGTTACATTTTTTCTTATTCTTTTTTCTTTTTTTCCCCCTGGTTTGGTAATTTCATGTTTTATCTTTGAGCTCACTGATTATTTCCTCAGTTCGATTAAATCTGCTGTTGGAGCTTTCCATTGAGTTTTTCAGTTCAGATAATGTATTCTTTATTTCTAGGATTTCCATTTGTTTTTTAAAAAATTTATTCAATTCCTTTGTCAAGTTTCTCATTCTGCTTCTGGGTTGTTTTCCTGATAGTGCTTAATTTTTTATCTGTATTTGCTTGTTACTCCCTGAATATCTTTAAGAGGATTATTCTGAATTCTCTGTCAGACATTTCATAAATCCAGTGTTCTCTGGATACATTGCTGGTTCTTGGTTTGTTTCCCTTGATGGTGTCATATTTCTCTGTTCTTTCTTGATCTTTGTGCCTTTATGTTGACGCTTAGGCATTTGAGAAACTGCTACTTCATCTAGGTTTTATAAGTGTTCTTTGGTGGTGTTAGACTTTTACTGGTGTCTTAGTCTGTTTCTGTTGCTTATAATAAAATACGTGAAATTGGGTAATTTACAAAGAAACAATACTTATTGCTTACAGTTTTGGAGGCTGGGAATTCCAAAGTCTAGAGAACACATCTGCTGAGAGCTTTCTTTGGTGGTGTCTTTACAGCAATACAGGGTGTCACATGGTAAGAACGGTGGAGCAGAGATAAAGCTAACTTCTCACTCCTCCTTTTAAAGCCCTCAGAGCCATACTCATGTCCACCATTAAACCATCAACTTATTGATCCATTTTCTAGGGCACAGTCCTCACAATCTAATCACCTCTTCAAGGCCCCACCTTTCAACTACCACAATAGGATTACCCACCCCCTTAACACTGTCACAGTGGTGACCGAGCCTCAGTGAGTTTGGAGGGACATCCAATCCACAGCAACTGGTTAATATCAGAGATTTGTCTCTGGTGTGTGTTTTGGTTAATTTCAAAATTAGAGGAACTTACTGTAGGGACCATTCCTTGAGCTCTGTGGTTGCACTAAATTGCTGCTTTGCTGCTGATTCTCTGGGAATAGGTTTTTGTGCAGACTGGATTTTAATTGTTGGCCTTTTAATCACTTGTGGGTCTTGTGAGGTCAGATACACCTAGGCTGGGTGGAAATTCTGGCCTGGATCTGAGGCTTCCCAGGAAACTGCACCACTTGAAGTTCTATCTTCCTGACCAGTCTCCACCAAGTGGGCCTGTGCTGATTGGAAAGCTGACCAGTTGCCCACTCTGCACCCCAACATTCTCCTGGTGGTCCAGCCTCCCTCCCTCCCCAAACTGCACTACAAATGCTTTCCATGGGGTGTGCCATGCATGAGTCCCTTGCAGTGACTCATCCACCTCTGGGTGATTCCTTTTTTAGTTGGGTGTGGCCCTTGCCATGTGGGTCCACTGGAACCCTGTCAGTGATCTCACTGTCCTGGGGGCTGGTATGGTGTGCTCCAAGTCCCTCTTCTTCACTGCAGACTCCAAGCAACTTCACACAAAGGGCACAGCTGCAGCCTTTTTTTGACACCTGCTCCATGTGCTACAACCTCATCCCACTCTTCACCAGGGCCAGCCCCGAAGAGGGGTTCGAAATGATTATAGCTGTCCCTTTTTTCTCTCACTGCTGCTTCTCCTGCCTTCAAGAATTCTATGGGTCTCTCCTGCTCTTTCCCTGAGTTCCTATGATCCCAGGTTGGCAATCTTTGCTTTTAATAGTTGTAAATTGATCAGTTGTGGGAGAGAGTGATGCCAGGGACTGTCTATTTCACCCTCTTGGTGACATCTCATCCCTTGACATATTTTATGCAGTTCATCTGTCTCGCTTCTTATTTCTTTTTCTTCCCTTGGCTTCTAGAACCCCACACTCTCCTCAATTTGTGCTTTCCTTAGGACCACCCTATTTCAGTCTCCTTTTGTGGGTCTTTCTCTCTCCTTAACCTCTTAATGTTGGCCTTCCCACAGGCTCAGTTCTTGTTACTCTTGTACACTCATTCCCATGGTGTGTCAGTCAGTCCCATGGCATTAAATAGTATCTATATGCTGGTGACTCCTAAATGTATATGTGTAGCTCAGATGTCTACAGACTCCACAACTGTACACTCAAATACCTACTCAAAATCTTCACTTCTATGTAATAGACATCCCAAAACAAACAAGTCCCAAAGAGTACCCTGTCTCATGGCCTGTCTTCAAAACCAGCTCCACTTGTAGCTTTTCCCCTCTTAATTGATGGCAGCTTCATTCCAGTTGCTCAAGAAAAGTCCTTGGAGCAGTCCTTGCCTGTTTTCTCTCTNTTCAGATAATGTATTCTTTATTTCTAGGATTTCCATTTGTTTTTTTAAAAATTTATTCAATTCCTTTGTCAAGTTTCTCATTCTGCTTCTGGGTTGTTTTCCTGATAGTGCTTAATTTTTTATCTGTATTTGCTTGTTACTCCCTGAATATCTTTAAGAGGATTATTCTGAATTCTCTGTCAGACATTTCATAAATCCAGTGTTCTCTGGATACATTGCTGGTTCTTGGTTTGTTTCCCTTGATGGTGTCATATTTCTCTGTTCTTTCTTGATCTTTGTGCCTTTATGTTGACGCTTAGGCATTTGAGAAACTGCTACTTCATCTAGGTTTTATAAGTGTTCTTTGGTGGTGTTAGACTTTTACTGGTGTCTTAGTCTGTTTCTGTTGCTTATAATAAAATACGTGAAATTGGGTAATTTACAAAGAAACAATACTTATTGCTTACAGTTTTGGAGGCTGGGAATTCCAAAGTCTAGAGAACACATCTGCTGAGAGCTTTCTTTGGTGGTGTCTTTACAGCAATACAGGGTGTCACATGGTAAGAACGGTGGAGCAGAGATAAAGCTAACTTCTCACTCCTCCTTTTAAAGCCCTCAGAGCCATACTCATGTCCACCATTAAACCATCAACTTATTGATCCATTTTCTAGGGCACAGTCCTCACAATCTAATCACCTCTTCAAGGCCCCACCTTTCAACTACCACAATAGGATTACCCACCCCCTTAACACTGTCACAGTGGTGACCGAGCCTCAGTGAGTTTGGAGGGACATCCAATCCACAGCAACTGGTTAATATCAGAGATTTGTCTCTGGTGTGTGTTTTGGTTAATTTCAAAATTAGAGGAACTTACTGTAGGGACCATTCCTTGAGCTCTGTGGTTGCACTAAATTGCTGCTTTGCTGCTGATTCTCTGGGAATAGGTTTTTGTGCAGACTGGATTTTAATTGTTGGCCTTTTAATCACTTGTGGGTCTTGTGAGGTCAGATACACCTAGGCTGGGTGGAAATTCTGGCCTGGATCTGAGGCTTCCCAGGTTTTTGTGCAGACTGGATTTTAATTGTTGGCCTTTTAATCACTTGTGGGTCTTGTGAGGTCATATACACCTAGGCTGGGTGGAAATTCTGGCCTGGATCTGAGTCTTCCCAGCCTGAGGCTTCCCAGGAAACTGCACCACTTGAAGTTCTATCTTCCTGACCAGTCTCCACCAAGTGGGCCTGTGCTGATTGGAAAGCTGACCAGTTGCCCACTCTGCACCCCAACATTCTCCTGGTGGTCCAGCCTCCCTCCCTCCCCAAACTGCACTACAAATGCTTTCCATGGGGTGTGCCATGCATGAGTCCCTTGCAGTGACTCATCCACCTCTGGGTGATTCCTTTTTTAGTTGGGTGTGGCCCTTGCCATGTGGGTCCACTGGAACCCTGTCAGTGATCTCACTGTCCTGGGGGCTGGTATGGTGTGCTCCAAGTCCCTCTTCTCCACTGCAGACTCCAAGCAACTTCACACAAAGGGCACAGCTGCAGCCTTTTTTTGACACCTGCTCCATGTGCTACAACCTCATCCCACTCTTCACCAGGGCCAGCCCCGAAGAGGGGTTCGAAATGATTATAGCTGTCCCTTTTTTCTCTCACTGCTGCTTCTCCTGCCTTCAAGAATTCTATGGGTCTCTCCTGCTCTTTCCCTGAGTTCCTATGATCCCAGGTTGGCAATCTTTGCTTTTAATAGTTGTAAATTGATCAGTTGTGGGAGAGAGTGATGCCAGGGACTGTCTATTTCACCCTCTTGGTGACATCTCATCCCTTGACATATTTTATGCAGTTCATCTGTCTCGCTTCTTATTTCTTTTTCTTCCCTTGGCTTCTAGAACCCCACACTCTCCTCAATTTGTGCTTTCCTTAGGACCACCCTATTTCAGTCTCCTTTTGTGGGTCTTTCTCTCTCCTTAACCTCTTAATGTTGGCCTTCCCACAGGCTCAGTTCTTGTTACTCTTGTACACTCATTCCCATGGTGTGTCAGTCAGTCCCATGGCATTAAATAGTATCTATATGCTGGTGACTCCTAAATGTATATGTGTAGCTCAGATGTCTACAGACTCCACAACTGTACACTCAAATACCTACTCAAAATCTTCACTTCTATGTAATAGACATCCCAAAACAAACAAGTCCCAAAGAGTACCCTGTCTCATGGCCTGTCTTCAAAACCAGCTCCACTTGTAGCTTTTCCCCTCTTAATTGATCATCCCAAAACAAACAAGTCCCAAAGAGTACCCTGTCTCATGGCCTGTCTTCAAAACCAGCTGCACTTGTAGCTTTTCCCCTCTCATTGATGGCAGCTTCATTCCAGTTGCTCAAGAAAAGTCCTTGGAGCAGTCCTTGCCTGTTTTCTCTCTCACGCTCCTACATTCAATCTAGCAGGAAATCCTGCTGGCTCTATTTTCAAAATATATTCACTTTTTACACCTCCCTTGGTGTTTTCCACCATTGTTTCTCACCTACACTATTGCAATTGCCCCTGACGGGTCTCCCTTACTCCGTGCTGCCTAGCGGCCTCCTCCTCCCTGACCCTTCCCAATGACCAGTTTCTCCCTGCCTGCCTCAGCCTCCCCCTCCTGGCCCTCTCCCAGCAAGTGCTGCTGCTCTGCACCCAGCAGTGGTCTCAGCCTTGGCATACAGGGAGCGTTGCAGTCTAGCACAGTCTCTGTGGCATTTCAAGGAAGGACATGGTGACTTCCGTGTGCATGTGCATTAAGCGGTGACTTGATGGGGGTGAGCCTCTCGCCCACCCCCATCCAGGGACAATGTGTCCCTGAATGGAGATTGCAATTATTTGGGGTCACTTGTTCACTGTGGTTGAGGTGACAGACCCATGTGAAGGGGAGATTGGCTGTCTCACTTGGCTGCAGCAGGGTGCATCTGTGGGGTGGCCAGTGGGACATGGAACCTGGCAGCCGATGTGCCTCATGCTTTCATGTGCTGAGTCATGGAAAAGGGCCCTGGTATCTGTGAGGATCTGCACTTACCCAGGGGGTATCCTTTTGTCCAAGGAGCATGGCGTTAAATACAAACAAAAAAAAATGGACAGGTCAAGAGAGAGGCTATGGAAGAAAGAAATAAGTTTCACATTTTAGCACTAAAATGCCCTTTTTCTCCTGCTCTTTGAATAAGGGTTCCTTCCTTTTCATTTTCCACTGGACCAGGTGACTATGAAGCTAACCCTGGTTTTAAATTCCTTAATTACCTCACAGTCCAATCAAACTTGCTCCTCTTATCCCCAAATCACCTTGATGGGCAAACTTGGTTATTCCATAAGCTGTTCTTTCAAACTTCTACAATCTCTTGGGTTGCTTCTATGGTAGAGGCATATTGGTCATTATATTCCCCTTGTTTATACTGGGACAATAACCTTGCTTCCAGGTTACTTGCAATAGTCCATCACTCTCACTCACCTATCTTGTGTTACAGTCATTCATACATGTGCCTTGGAATCTCCTCAGCACCTAATAAGAGCCTTTACACAGAATGGGTCTGCAATAAATGTGGTTAAATATTTAATGCATGAATGAATCAATCAAGAAAGGATGCAGGTTGTTTTGGAGACTTATGCAGGCAGGAATCCAGTTCCAAGGTGACTCTTAAGTTCACACAGTGGTGCCAGAAGTAGATTAACAACTTGTGACAAGTTTCATTCTGCATCTCAGTCTTGGTTGCTTTGTCATCAACAGGGCAATATGCCCTTGCATCTCTCACCAACTTCAAATCAATGGGCATTGCACAGGAATATTCACCAAGCCCAAAGAAACTGGGCACTGTCTCTACATGATAAAGAAAGTCCTTGTCTTACTTACCCAAGCACTTCAGTTTTGCATTCAGAAGACCAGCAGCAAGAAGAAGCTCATCGGGAGTATAAGAACTGAAAAAAGTAAGGGAGGGGGGTTCACGCAGTTGTCTCTTGCAGCCCATTCCTTGTCTGAAGCATCTTTCACCTCCTAATTGTCTCCCTCCCCTTTCCTGTGTCTGCCTCTCACACACTGAACACTCCCAGACAGCTTTACAAATTGGCCCTGGAATTGTTAGGCAGTAAAAAATTCCACTGAGTCCGAAAAATACACACTTCTCCTGCCCATGTTTATTAATCAGTTGCTGGTTTTTGCCTGTCCTTTTCCACCTGACTATGCTCACCACTACACTAGGCAATATTGAGATGTAGGCAAGGTTACTCTTTGTCCTTTGCCCTCCATATGCTGGTTCTGCAATCCTTTCCTTATATTAAAAGCCTCCTCTTGATTTCCTTTTCAGTGGGTCTCTGTTCTCCTGAGTCCCTGTAAGATTTATACCCTCATTCACACTAGGTTATGATTGACATAATGTATCACTCTTCCTGGGATTATTTGCATTTTAAAATACCTTGCCTAGAGAGGGCAATGCTCAACCTAAAGGAACCAAATCTCTAGTTGTATAATTTTAGATGCTGCTGAAGCTATGTGGATGTGGTATTTCAGGGCAAGGGGATTCCTAACAGCCCTCAAATCATACTCAGAAGGAAGCTGTTCACTATAGAAATTGGAATTATTAGCCCTAATGATCCTCCTCCTCTTGTCACTGAACTAAGAGAGCCTTCTTTCTTTCTGCAGCAAATAAACATTTAACATCCACTGACAACACAGTGGGCCCAGGGAGCTCAAATAGAAAGTGAACAGACAGAATATTAAGACTGTTTTAAGTTGCCTTCCTGGTTTTGTGAACTTTTGCTTATTTTTGATAGCTTCTCAGGGGAGAAGCTAAAGCCTTCAAGGACTAATGAATTGTACCACACATCATTTCCCATGAATTAGCAGGTAAATCTGACCATGGCATTCCTCTGCTGAAAATTGTTCAGAGGTTCTCCGTGCCCTAGAAAATAAAATCTTAACACTTCAGCATGGAGCACAAGACTTTCCAGCCTGCCTAGCCTCCTCTCCTTCTAACATTCCCTCCTCCATTTCTGCCTCCTCCTCTCTTAAGACCTGCACACACACTGGTGCTGCAGTTACAGGCAAATACTCAAAGGCCCAGGAACATGTGTATTTTCTTGGGCCTTTATACATTTTCCTGGGATGTTTCCTCTCAAAATGCCCTCTTCCTGGTAAAAATTTCTTAATATTTTAAGTCTCAAGCAATCTTCCATCCCCCTAACCTATGGTCTCATGCAACCGCATGCCCATTATAGCATTAAATATATCACATTGTAATTGTTTACCTATTTGTCCAACTACTTACAAGACTGAAAGATCCTTGCATTTTATGATTCCATATTCCCAGTACCTAACTCAGAGCCTTGTGCATAGCAGGTACTGAAAACTATCTGATGAGTCATCAAATGAATGAAATTAAAACTGTTTGAGAATACTACATGGCTACTTTTATTTTGTAAGTGCAATGGGAACTTCTCTTTAGATCACTAAAACAGAGGTCAGCAAACTACAGCCTGTGGGACCAAATCTGTCTCACCACTTGTTTTTGCAAACAAAGTTTTATTGAATACAGCTACACCCATTCATTGATATATGTATGGTCCATGGCTTCTTTTGCACTATCACAGTAGAGTTGCAACAGGGACTCTATGGGCCAAAAGGTTTAAAATATTCACTATCCGTACTATCTGATCCTTTAAAGAAAGGTTTGCTTGCACCTGTTTTAGGGGAGAGAGAGAGAAACAGAACTAGAGTGTTGAACATGAAATAGAGGAAGAAAAGAGGGACTCGGGATAGGAGAGAAGCAATAATGTGTGGTGACAGCCTTCAATTTGCTCTAAAGCGAGATGCAACTTTCAAGTGCCCTCTTAGACTGGAAGCACAGGCTCCTGAGCAGAGACAGGAAAAGTGAGGACAAATTTGCCACAGGAGCCTAGAACAAAAGTATGTTGTTGTCAGATGTTTACCAAGACAGGGAGAGGGGCAAAGCTGATCCCAAGAAGTTAGTCAAAGCACTAATGCCTAATAATAATTGCAGCAGAGAGCTTTTCAGGTGCCCCATTAAAAAGAGTACTTTGTCCTATAAATACCAGAATAAGAGGCTGTTCTCAGATCCCCCTTCCTGCACTTTATTCTTAATGAGCCTTCTAATGAGTGCACTGTATTTATTTCCTTGAGAGACTCATCACTCCCCTTCTCAGCCTATTATTTAAATATATAGCATGGTATGAAAAGCTTGGGGGGGGGCGAAGCCCAAAGAATCTTCTCTGTGCCTTTTCCAATAGCCTATGTCACCCCTGTAGGACAGAGGAGAGTCTGTGAACCTTTTTGCAAAATGATTCATTCCTCTATTTTTAAGAAGGCAAAAATCACAAAAGCTGAGAAATACTGATAAACTCAGAGCTGTTTTCTATATATATTTGCCCCCCAAAAAATGCCCTTAGAGAGTAACGGCCCTCTTTCTCTGTTATTTAACCCTTTATAAGACATCAGCACTTGGCTCCTCAAAACAGAAGGAATCAGGCGTCAAGTAAGGTTTGAACCTACTTAGGACTCAGGACTTGGGTGTTTTACTTTGTTTCATTCCGTATTTTATTTTCATTTTTCTCTTTTTGTTATTCAGAAACAAAAACTGCTACAGAAAGAAGAGAGTTACCCAAAACTTTTTTTATCTCCATTTTATTTTATTTATTTATTTTCATTGAAACATAATTGATTATACATATTTATGGTGTACAGAGTTGACCATCAATGTGTGCAATATGTGATGATCAAATTAGGATATTAGCATATTCATCATTACAAAATAATCATTCTTTTTGACCCTCTACCAATTTCTTGCTTACTCCCCTCCCGCTCCCCCTTTCCCATCTCTAGTAACCATAGTTCTGTGCTTTCCTTGTGAAAGTTCAATGCATTATTGTAATCGTTGTACCTTTCTTTTTTATTTGTTTATATATATATATATATATATATTTTTTTTTTTTTTTTGTCTTTTGTCTTTTTTCCGTGTCTGGCAACGGATCGCAACCCTCAGTGTTGCCCCCGTACCAGACCGGGGACCGGCAACAGGATCGCAACCCTCGGTGTTGCTCCCGCGCCTCGCTCAGCCAGTGAGCGGGAACCAGTCTGTATGTGGGATCTGACCCCTCGGGCGGGAGCACCGCCGCGCTTCCCAAGCGGAGCACTATCCAGTGCGCCACCGGGCCGGCCCCGTTCAGTGTACATATTTCTTACCTCTTCGGTTAAATGTATTACTAATTTTTTTGTAGCTATTGTCAATGGGATTGTTTTCTTGATTTTTTAAAAAAT
>NW_007731817.1:120716-124628 GCF_000696425.1 Galeopterus variegatus | reverse complement strand
TTTTTTTTTTGAAGTTGTTACAACAAGCAAACGGAAAGGACATTCTTGGGGGGGATGGGAGAGAGGGAGGAGGGCGGGAGGTGTCGGTGATGGGCCATAATAATCATATACATTGTATATTGACAAAATAAAAATTTAAAAAAAAAAAAAATTTTAAGACTGTGAGTCTAAATACATATATTTAGGGATTCTGTTTTTCTCTTGTTTGAAAAATGGACCATATACAATTTCCCACATAGAGCTAAATTAGATTGTTTTTCTTATCACTAATCCATTTTCCTGGTTACTGATGCTAAGAACATAAAACAGAACTTGTGTTCAGCAACTGAAAGCAGCAATCAATAACTCAGTGACACCCCACTCCCACTCCAAACATGAAGGCACTTCAAAAAGTTCATGAAAAAATAGAGTTAAAAGGTAATATGACTCTTTCCATGAACTTTTTGAAGTAACCTCATACATGTGGTTAGCAATGAATTCAATATTTTTAATGAGAGGTTTTCCAGACATTGATCAGAACATAAATCTGGGTTTGGCACACACATAAAATGTCCTTAGAAGATACCAGAAACTTCCAGGTCTAAAGCTCCGGAAAGGGGGAAGTAGTCTTAGTGAGACAATGTGATAACCGGTGAGGAGATGAAGTCCTCATGAGAAGAGGACTCGAGAAATAACAAAAGATGCCATCCACAGAAAGTAGAATAGTTGAAGTAAGAGATGTTGTAATTCCTTACATATGTAAGTACCTTTTCTTTCAATATTTATGTTAAATAGTTCATAGAGCATTAATATTGGAAAGGAAGCTAGATATTATAAGGGACAGACAATGAGGGCAACGAGGACAACAGCAATGAATGCCTTTTGTAAAAGGTGATCACAACTCTTTTCCCCTGTGAAGTCTAAATTAATTATATATGAAATAGGAGAATTGAGACTCCTGGACACACACTCGTTCATCAGAAATTTTATTTGACACTTCAAAGCTGGGGCTAATAATTAATAACTAGACTCTACATCCAAGCTATCTCAGTGTAGCCAAAATAGCACCCCAAATAACAGGAAACCCAGAAGTACAAATTCTTGATGTTTTACATGTTGTCTCCACGTGTCTCTAGGTGTTTCCTAGACCATTAACTTATTCAGGGACCATGTCTCTCCTGAAGTTCTATAGATTGAGCTAAAAAAAACACAATACTAATAATTACCATTGTCATCATCTCATTTTTATTGAGTGCTATGTGCCAGAAGCTGTTCTAAACAATTAACATTCACTAAACTCTTTTAATCTTCTGCATAATCCTAGAAAAAGGTGGGTCTTATTATCACAATTTGCAGATGAAGAAACTAAGCAGAAAGAGTTTAATGTTGAACAACAAGAAAGCAGGTAAATACCAACTTGGAATTGAATACTATGCAGCCATTAAAAGTCATGCTGTATGTAAATTTTTAGCCAATTGACAAAATTCTATGATACACATAGGCAAGTAGCAATAGTGGTAATTCAAAATAATCCTTATGGGGTGGGAGCAAGGAGGGAGAAGAGAAGAGGAAAGATAGAGATAGAAACCAGAAGTCACCAAAGTTTACAGATTTTACTTCTAGATAATGATTTTATTGCCTTTTTTATGATTCATATATTTTTGAAATGTTTTACATAAACATGCATTATTTTAATAATCAGAAGATATAATAATTTTTAAGAATATTCTGATTCCTTTCCTACATTTAATCAAAATGCTTCTTGCCAAGTTCATTTATTCATCCAAAAAATATTTATGGAAAAGATTTCATGCAAAGCATTGTTTTGGACTCTCAAGATAGAGCAATCAACAAGACTGATGAGGATCCTGTCCTCCACATTTGCATTTAAATGACAGGGACATAAATAAATCATTAAACAAATACACAAGGAAAATAATTTCAGAATGTAATGAAGACTATAAAAAAAAAAGAGAGATGTGGTAGAGAATAGAAAGGTAAGCAGAGACCAGCCCAAGGAGGGCCAGTTAGACCACCAAAAGGTTGAATTATTATTGAGTTTGATGGGAAGCCACTGAAGTATTTTAAGCACAGGAGTAACACAATCATTTATTAATCTTATTTTTTTTTTAAAAAAAAAGATCATTCCAGCTGTTATGTGAACAATGAGTTACGGAATCCAAAAAAGTATTTTAAGCACAGGAGTAACACAATCATTTATTAATCTTATTTTTTTTTTAAAAAAAAGATCATTCCAGCTGTTATGTGAACAATGAGTTACGGAATCCAAAAATGGAAGAACACAAACAATGAAATGGCTATTGCTGTAAGTTAGGCTAGAGATGATGGTGACTTGGAAAAGATAGTGGCAGTAAAATGGAAGAGGAGTGAACAGATTAAAGAATATTTTCAAGGTACAGCATACAGGACTTGGTGTTGTTCTGGATGGAAGGCATAAGAAAACAGTCAAGACCAACACATGTGATATAGGCTTAATCAAACAAGTAGATGGTGGTATAATTTTCTGACATGGGGAAGTTTAGGAAAAGATTAGGTCCTAGAAGGTAGATTGGAAGTAAGAATGACACTTTAGACACAAATGCAAATGCCTAAGTAACCACAGCAACAGTCAAATATAGAACATTTTCATTATCCCAAAAACTTCTTGTGCCCTTCAGCCAATTCCCCGCACCCTGGCCCTAAGAAACCACTGGTGTGCTGTCATGTTAATTCTGCCAATTCTAGAATTTCCTATGAATTAAATCTGTGTCTAGAATCCTTCACTCTGTATTCAATGTCGTTGTTGCTGTTTTTAGAAATATCCAAGTTGTTGGGTATATCAATAGTCTATTTGTTTTATTAAACATATATTTTATTAAAGAATATATATTTTTATATTATACACAAAATATAATTTATCTATTCACCTGTTGGTTCATATTGAGTTATATCTACTTTGGGGCTATAATGAATAAAGTAATGCTATGAACATTCAAGTAAAAGTCTTAGTGTAAACACACATTTTCATTTCTCCTGTGTTAGTACCTAGGAGTAGAATTGCTGGGTCATATGGTAAGTGCATGCTTAACTTGAAAAGAACCTGCTAAATTGTTTCTCAAGCAGTTATAAAGTTTTAGATACTTATTAACAATATATGAGAGTTTCAGTTGCTCTCCATTCTCACCAACACTTGATATTGTCTGTCCTTTCTTTGGTCTTTCTAGTGCTGTGTAATGGTATGGTGTCACGTTCTGGTTTAAATCTGCATTTCCCTAGTGACTCAAAGTAAATTTCTACATTTGTTTTGGTCTGTCTTTTTCTCAGTAATGTTTTGTACTTTTCAGCATGTAGTCTTGCACATTCATATTGTAATTTTATCCCTAAGTATTTTATTTTTTAGTGCTGTTACAGCAGCAAAACATTTTCAAATTCCTTTTTTTGTTTCTTTCTTGCTCATATTTAAAATACAATTGATTTTCACACTTTATTAAGGAAATATTCAAACACCACATTTTACACTAAATCACTATATATTACTATCAATTCTATCACTATCATCTTAATTGGTTTATCACATATTTATCTATATCTCCATTTCTTATCCATCCATTCCATATACTTTTTTATGCAATTCAAAATAAATTGCAGATTTCATTTCACCTTGTCTTTTGAACTGGAGTATGCATATTATTAACCAAATTCAATATACTTGATTTTTTAAATTTAATATAAACTGTACATTCAAGGAAATACACAAATCTTAAATGTGCATTCAGAGTTTTGACAGGTGTATGTAACTGTGTAACCAAAACACCTATCAAGATATAGAACATTATCTTCAATCCAAAAATCCCCTCATGCCCTTTTGCAGTGTATTTTTTCCCTGCCCCTGAGAATAGCCACTTTCCCTTTTTTTTTTTTTTTTTTTTTTAA
>NW_007731817.1:118924-120501 GCF_000696425.1 Galeopterus variegatus | reverse complement strand
TTTTTTTTTTTTTTTTTTTTCTTAACACTATAAAGTAATTTGTCTATTCTGGTTTTATATAAATGTAATCAAATAGTTTAACTCATATGTGTAACACTTCTTCTACTCACATAATGGTTTTGAGATATCATCCATGTTGTTGCATAAAATCGCCATCTCTTCCTTTTGGGGGCAGTACTCCATCAGATGAACATAACACAGTTTGTTGATCCAGTCTCCTACAGACAGGCTGTTCCAATTTCTTGGCTATTATGAACAAAGATGCTATGAACATTCATGTATTTCTTTTGTGAATGTCCTTTTATTTCTCTTGAGATGAAATCTAAAAGTAAAATTATTTGGTCATGGAGTAGGTATATTTCTTTTTATTAAAAAACACTAGACTTTTACGCCCAGTGGATGTAACATTTTATACCACAACCAATTATGTATGAAAGTTCCTGTTCTATATCCTTGACAGCATTTGGTGTTATCAATCTTTCTAATCTTAGCAGATGTGTAATGATACATTATTGTACTTTTAATTTTTATTTCCACAATAATTAATGACATACAGCACCTTTTCATGTACTTATTGGTCATTAGCATACTTCTTTCGCGAAGTATATGGAAAAATCTTTTTTTAATTGGAATGTCTTTTTTATTATTGAATTCAAAAGTTCTTTATATGTCCTGCATAACAGTTCCTTGTCAGATATATTTATTACAGATATTTTCTTCCAGTATGCAGCTTGCCTATTCGTTTTTAATGTTGATTTTTATAAGTAGAAGTTTTTAAATTTTATGAAGACTAATATACCATATTTGACTTTACAGTTATTACATACTGTGTCCTGCCTAAATTACCTTTGCCTACCTTCAAGTCACAAAAAAATGTTCTTATGTTTTCTTCTAAACACTTTATGGTTTTATCCCTTGTATTAAGGTCTATGAGCCATCTCAAATTAAATTTTGTGTATGGCATGAGGTAGGAGATGAAGCTTGTTGTTTTCGTGTTATTCCAGCACTATTATTTGAAAAGGTTTTCAATTCCCAATTGGACTACATTGGCACTCTTATCAAAAATCAAATGACTGTTTAAGTGTCAGTTTATCTATAAACTCTATTCTTTTCAATTAATCTTTCTGTCCTTCCTTATGCCAGCACTACACTAATTTTTAAAAATATTAAGTCTTTCAACCAACGGAGTGGGAGAAAATGTTTGCAAAATATATATCTGACAAAGGATTAATATTCAGAATATACAAGGAACTCAAACAACTTAACAGCAAAAAAACAAGTAACCCAATCAAAAAATGGGCACAGGAGCTGAACAGGCATTTCTCAAAGGAAGGTATACAAATGTCCAACAAACACATGAAATAATTCTCAACATGACTAAGCATCAGAGAATTGCAAATCAAAACCACATTGAGATATCATCTCACTCCAGTTAGGATGGCTAATATCCAAAAGACTGAGAATGACAAATGCTGGTGAGGATGTGGAGAAAAAGGAACTCTCATACACTGTTGGAGGGACTGCAAAATGGTGCAGCCTTTATGGAAAATGGTATGGAGGTTCCTCAAACAATCACA
>NW_007731817.1:115904-117837 GCF_000696425.1 Galeopterus variegatus | reverse complement strand
CACAACAATCACAACAATTCCTTGAACTTGTTAAGACAAGTGAACAGATATAATGTTGATGGGGGAGAGGGGGAAGAGGGTGGGGGAAAGAAGGAATTAGTAAAGGGACACAAAAATGAACAACATTGTATATTGATAAATTTTAAAACATAAACAAAAATAAATAAACAAACAAATTTTAGTTTAAAGACATAATAATAATAATGTCACTTACTGTATGCCAAACACAGTGCTAAGCTTTCCCATAGATTATCTTATTTAAACTTGATATTATGATCTTCATTGTATAAATAGAAATCTGAGGCCCAGAGAGTTTTGGTTATGTGCACAAGGTCAAGAGAGTGATAGAGTCAGGACTTGAACCTTTGGAAACAGACTCTAGGGCATGAGTTCTAAATAAGCAATCTTTAAATGTAGGGTGCACCCTGGCCTTGCTGTGGAATATTTTCCTGATTTTTTCTGCCCCCTGTATCTAATATGGTTTTCTATAGTTACTGACAGTCATTTCTGTGACAAGAAATAAATAAAAGAGATTTTACCCCCAAAAAATAATAAATAAAAATAAGTAAATAAATAAAATATTAAGTCTTAAATTCAGGTAGTGTAAGTCCTCTGTTTATCATAGAGATCCTTTGTCAGATTGAAGAAATTTCCTTTCCTTTTCAGTTTTTTGAGTTTATCATTAATGAGTCAATTTTATCAAATTCTGTTTCTGCATCTATTGAAATAGTTGCATGGATTTTTTCTTTATTCTGTTACTAGGATAAATTTTACTGATTGATTCAAATGTTAAATTGAACTTGCATTTCTTGAATAAATCCTACTTGGCTATAATGTACTGTCTTTGTTCATATATTGCCAGATTTGATTTGCTAATATGTTATAGAGGACAATCGTATCTATGTGTATGAGTAATATTGGCCTGTAGATCATAGTATTATGTTTTTATATTTCTTTTTGTGATTCCTGTAAGGATAGCTTCCATTTCATTCTTGATGTTGATAATTTTTTCTCTTTGTCTTTCATNTGTCTTTGTTCATATATTGCCAGATTTGATTTGCTAATATGTTATAGAGGACAATCGTATCTATGTGTATGAGTAATATTGGCCTGTAGATCATAGTATTACGTTATTATATTTCTTTTTGTGATGCCTGTAAGGATAGCTTCCATTTCATTCTTGATGTTGATAATTTTTTCTCTTTGTCTTTCATTTTCTTGGTTTATCTCACTAGGGTTTTATTTACTGATCTATTTAAGGAACCATGTCTTAGGCATTGTTTCCTTTCCTATTATTTCACCATTTTCTTTCACTAATTTTGCTCTTTTAAAAAAAAAGTTTCCTTCTTCTACTTATTTTGTGTTTACTCTTCTTGTCCTACCTTCTTAAATAATTGATTTTAGGATGCTCTTATTTCCTAGTATGATCATTTAAAGCCATACAATTTTGTTTAATCAGTGCATTAACTGCATCTCACAAATTTTGATATGTTGAGTTTCAATTTTCAATCTTTTCAGAGTATTTTCTAATATGACTATGATTTCCTCTTTGACCCATAGATCAGTTAAAAGTTTATTGTTTAGTTTATAGATAGTTGCAGTTTCCTAGATAACTTATTTTTCTTGATTTTTATTCTAATGCAATTAGTGTAAGAGGACAGGTATGATTTGCATGATTTCAATTATTTTAAAAGTATTGAGTCTAGTTTCATGGCCCTGTATATGGTCTATCCTGAAGAGGATATCATATGCATTTGAAAAAAATATGTTTTGTAATTTTATTAAGTTTGTTGGTAGTGCTTTTCAGATCAGGTAAGTCTTTACTGATTTTTTACAGCCCTATCAAGTGCAGAAAACTGGGAATTCGAATCTCCCACTGTGGCTTTGTGGAACTTTCTATTTCTCCTTGTATGTCTGTTAATTTATGCTTTGG
>NW_007731817.1:111206-115704 GCF_000696425.1 Galeopterus variegatus | reverse complement strand
TGTATAATCCATTAACATTATTTGTAATTTGTAATATGGTTGGATTTAGGTATATCATTTTATTTGTTTTCTGTTTGTTTACTCTTTTATCTTCTGACCATTTTTTGCATTGTTATATATTATTTTAATAATTTTCATAATTCCATTTGAAATTTTCTTGTGGGTTGCTCTGTGGATTATAATGTAGATCCTTAACTCTTCACAATCTACTTAGAGTTAATATTGTACCGATTCACATAAAATGTAGAAACTTTACAACCATATAGGCCCATTTATTCCATATTATTTGTTCTATATCTGTTATATGTTTTACTCTAAATACAATAAAAATTTTACAAAGGTGTTCTCAATTTTGCTGTAAACATTCACATACATAGTTTTAAGAAACAAAAAGTAAAGTAATTATATTTTATATTTATTCATATATTTACAATACCTAAGGGTCTTTGTCCTTTTTCTGAAGATCTGAATTTCTAATTGGTATTATTTTCCTTCAGCCTTATAGAACTCCCTTCAGCAAATTTTTTTAACTACATAAAAATTTAAATTAAAAACATGAAATAAAAATTAAATCCAACTGAATAAAAATGCTGCTGTGTGAAACTATTCCATAAACAAAGTCAAAAGACAAACTATAAACTAGAAAATAGTTTTTGTGATACCTATAGACAGAAAAGAGCTACTTTTTTTAATAGGCAAAGGACTCTTAGAGATCAATAAGACAAAGAAAAAAGATAAATAATCTAACTGAAAAACAGGTGAAATACATAAACAGGGAATTGAAAAAGGAATACCAATTCAGCAGTTCTTCTAATGCATGCTTAATTGTGATGAATGTTTTTACCTTTTTCTACTTGAATATGCCTTTATTTTGCCTCCATTCTTAAAGGATATTTTCATTGTATAAAGAATTCCGGGTTTACAGTGTTTTTATTTCAGTATTTTAAAGCCATTGTTCACTGTCTACTAGTCTCCATATTTTCTTTTTTTTTTTTTTTCCTTTTTTTTTGTCTTTTTTCGTGACCGGCAACAGATCGCAACCCTCAGTGTCGCGCCCGTACCGGACCGGGACCGGCAACGGGATCGCAACCCTTGGTGGTTCGCCCGCACCTCGCTCAGCCAGTGAGCGGCCGGTCTGCATGTGGGATCCGAACCCTCGGCAGGAGCACCGCTGTGCTCCCAGGCGGTGCACTGTAGCATAGCAGTGCGCCACCGGGCCGGCCCCTAGTCTCCATATTTTCTAAGTAGTCAGCTATTTCTAATATTGTTGCTCCCCAGTATGAAATGTGCCATTTACCTCTGGCTGCTTTCAAGATTTTTTGTCTTTGGTTTTTATTAGTTTGACTGTGAGGTGCCTAGGCATGGATTTTTTTATTTATCCTTTTGTTGATTCACTGAGCTTCTTAAAACTGTAAATTTTTGCCTTTTATTAAATTTTGGAAATTTGAGGTTAGTCTTAAAATGTTTTTTCTGCCCTATTTCTTCTCTTGTCTCCTTCTGAAACTACAATTACATTTACATTGGATGTTTTGATGTTGTCCTACAAGTTGTTGAGGCTGTATATAATTTTATTTTCAATCTTTTTTTCTATGTCCTTCACAGAGAAAAATTATTTATCTATCTTCATTTTCACAAGCTCTTTCTTTTGGCATCTTCATTCAGCTATTAAGCCCATCAAATGATTTCCTTTTATTTTAGATAGTATACTTATCAGTTTTAGACTTTTCATTCTTTTCCAGTTTTTTTTTTTTTGATTTTTAGTAAACAATTAACTTGGTTAGTCTCAAATACAGTCATGTGTCACATAACAACATTTCCATCAATGATGGATCACATACGAGTATATGACAGTGGTCCCATAAGATGATAATGGAGCTAGAGCTGTGTAGAAGGCTATACCATTCAGGTTTCTGTAAATACACTCTATGGTGTTTGCACAGCAATAAAATCATCTAACAACACACTTCTCAGAACATATCACTGTCATTAAACGATGCATGATTGTACTAAACTCTCTCTCTTAATCACAATGCACAATTGTACCAAACTCTCTCTCTTAATCAGCAGCTCAACTTTCAGTTCAATTTTTTTATCCTTAGCTTCCTTGAGTCTGCCCTGTGCAAGCATGCTTCAAGGGTTAGTCAGATATTTAGACAAAATTCAGATACACATTTGGCTTACCTTCTCTGATGTCTGTTTTTCAGAATTCCCTCCTGCTCCATGTTACAGTAGTCTTGTTTGCACTGAACACTGTTCCCTTGTTCTCCAATTCAGAAAGACTGTAGGTTTTCCACTGGCACTTTAGCCACTTTGCAGGGTGGTAACTGCAGCCTGTCCTCTGGCTAAAAGCCCTAAAATTTAGAAACTTTCTGTGTTTCTTCTTATTATTGTTGAATTTCCCCACAATCTGCCTATTTTTGTTCTCTTCCTAGTGGCTTTGGATAGATAATTTCTTGTATGCTGTACTGTGTAAATAATTGTCATTTGCAGGAGGGTCAGTCTGGTAGTAGTTTATTCAGCCATACCAGAAAGGGAACTCCTACAGTTGATTTTTGCATGTTAACCATATATTCTACAGCCTTGCTAAATTCACTTAATTAGTTCTAGTAGTTTTTACAGATATCTTATAATTTTCTAAATACATGATTAGGTTGTCTGTGCATAAAGAGAGTTCTAGTCCTTTTCCTGTCTATCTGCCTTTTGTCTCTCTTACTTGCATTAATTTGCTAGTTAGGACTTCTCATAGAATATTAACAGAAGTGGTAAGAGCAGATAAACTTATGCTGTTCATGATATTAGAGGGAATACACTGAGTCTTTTACCATTAAGCATGCTCTCAGCTGTAGTATTTTCTAGATGTCCTTTATTGAATTGAGAGTTCCTTTCTATTTCTACTTTGCTAAGAGTTTTTTGTGAGTGGGTGTTAATTTTTGTCAAATAATATTCCGCATATATTGAGGTACTTATGGGTTTTCTCCTTTATTCTGTTTTATATGGTTATGTTGGGAGGTTGCTCGCACAGAGAAATTCAAGACCAACATTGGCATTACAGCTCTATTAGTTTGCAGCTCTTTTCAGTGTTACAGCTCTTTCTGGTGTTACAGCACTTTATTGCTAGCAAACAAGGACAGCATAAGCATCAGGCTAGTGTCTCCCTGAAGAGGCAGGCTTATATAGCCAAAACTTCCTACCTAAGTTCTCATTTAGGTCCTCTTATGCAAATGAGGGATGCAAGTCAATTAATTTGGATTGGTTGGTTATGAGACATAGCTCATCGGTCAGTTCTGGAGCCAAATTTGCATTTGGCCCTTAGGGAGGCGCAAAACCACTGTTACCTTTCGTTAGCACATGGGTGCAGGAAGCAAGCTAGGTTACAGAAGCCAAAGTTCACAATTAAGACAGCCAAGCATAACATTTCTAAAACAGTTTCTCCAGCAGAAGGGGGCAGGTTTAACAATCAGAAAATGCTCAGGGTTCCCTGCTTCAGTTAATGATGTGATCCCTGCTTCAGTTAATGATGTGACCAATTTTAAAATTTTAAATCACTCTTGCATTCCTGGGATAAACTCCCCTGATTATGATGTGGTATCTGTTTTATATAGTTCAGGATTTGACTGACTAATATTTTGTTAATGTTTTTATTTCTATGTTGACAAAAATTATTAATCCATAGTTTTTCCTTGAAACATCTTTTTTCTGATTTTGGTCTTATGGTAATACGGGCTTATAATGAGTTCAGAATCTTTCCCTCTTCCTCTATTATCTAAAAGAGTTTGTTTAGGATTGATATTATTTCTTTCTTGTATGCTTGGTAGAATTCACCAGTGAAGTCAGATGGTCCTGGAGCTTTCTTTGTGGGAAAATTCTTAAATATGTCTTCGATTACCTTAATAGACATATGGATATCCAGATTTTTCTCTTTCTTCATATGTTAGTTTGGGAATATTTTACTTTAAGTCTTTTATTTCTTCAAATTCATCATAAAACTTGGCATAAATCTCTTTTAAATAGTCTCATTATCATGTTATTCACTGCAGAAAGTATAGTGTTTTCCTCCTTTTTTAATTCCTAATGTGGTAAGGTGTGTCTTTTTTCTGGATCAATCTAGATATTTATCAATTTTAATGATCTTTCCAAGGAACCAATTTTAGATTATATTTTTGTAGTTATTCTTTCTTTGACCTAAGGATTATTTAAAGAGTATTATTTAATGTGAAATAAATACTTGTTTTTTTTCCAGATATCTTTTTATTATTAATTTATAATTTATTTTGTTGTAATAAGAGAATGTTTTATCTTTATCTTAATCATTTTATATTTATTGATATTTGTTTCATGAACCACTATACAGTCTATCTTAGTTAATGCTCTGTATACAATTGAAAAGAACAAGTATTTTGTTGGGTTTTTTTTAATTCGAAATGTTTTAACATTTATTTCTACATATTTGTGGGGTACAATGTGTTGTTTCAATATATGCATATACTGCATAATGATT
>NW_007731817.1:109090-110514 GCF_000696425.1 Galeopterus variegatus | reverse complement strand
TTGATTCCATTTCTTGGCTATTGTAAATACTGGTGTGATGAACATGGGAGTGCAAGTGTCTTTTTGATATATTGATTTCATTTCCTTTGGGTGTCTAACCAATACTGAGATAAGTACTGTGTTGTAGGGTAGATCTATTTTTAGTTCTCTGAGGAACCTCCATACTGTATCCTACAATGGCTGTATCAATTTACATTTTCACCAGCAATGTAGGAGAGCTCTTTTTCTCTGCCTCCTTGCCAGCATTGGTTATTTTTTATCTTATTGATGATAGCCATTGGTGGAGTGAGATTATATCTCATTATGGTCTCTATTTGCATTTCCTCTATGATTATTGATGTTAAGCATTTTTTCCTGCACCTGTTGGACATTTGCATGTCTTCTTTTGAGAAATGTCTGTCCAGGTCCTTTGCCCATTTTTTAATTGGGTTATTTGGTTTTTGTTTATTTGTTTATTTGTTTTTTACTGTTGAGTTGTTTAAGTTCCTTATGTATTCTGGATATTAGCCCCTTGTCTGATGTGTAGTTTGCAAATACTTTCTCCCATTCTGTAGGTTATCTTTTCACTTTGTTGATAGTGTATCTTGCTGTGCAGAAGCTTTTTCATTTGATGCAGTCTCATTTATATATTTTTTGCTTTAGTTGCCTGTGCCTTTGCAATCTCACTCAAAAAAGTGCTCTCCACTCCCATTTTGTGTAGCATTTCTCCTGTGTTTTCTTCTAGTAACTCCATTCCCATTTTGTGTAGCATTTCTCCTATGTTTTCTTCTAGTAGTTTCATAGTTTCAGGTGTTGAGTTTTGATCTTTGATCCATTTGAGTTGATTTTTGTGTATGGTGAGAGATAGGAGTCTAGTTTCCAACTTCTGCATGTGGATATCCAGTACTCCCAGAACTGTTTGTTGAAGAGGCTACCCTTTCCCCATTGAACATTTTTGGCACCCTTGTTGAAAATCAATTGGCTGTAAATGTGTGGGTTTATTTTGGGGCTCTCTATTCTATTTCATTGGTCAATTTGTCTTTTTTTATGCTGGTACCATGTTATTTTGTTTACTATAGCTTTATAGTATATTTTGAAGTCAGGAAGTGTGATACCTCCAACTTTGATCTTTTTATTCAAGATTTCTTTAGCTATACGAGGTCTTTTGTAGCTCCATACCAATTTTAGTTTTTTCTTTTCTTTTTTTTTTTTTCTATTTCAGTGAAGAATGTCATTGGTATTTTGATAGGGATTGCATTGAATGTGTAAACTGCTTTGGGTAATATGGACATTTTGATGATGTTAATTCTTCCAACTCATGAACATGGGATATCTTTCCATTTATTTGTGTCCTCTTCAATTTTTTTTTTTTGTCACTGTTTTATAGTTTTCATTGTAGAGGTATTTTACTTCCTCAGTTAAATTTACTCATAGGTGTTTAATTT
>NW_007731817.1:105433-107786 GCF_000696425.1 Galeopterus variegatus | reverse complement strand
TGAGATACATTCCTTTTATAACTAATTTGTTGAGAGTTTTTGTCATGAAGCAATGTTGGATCTTATCAAATGCTTTTTCTGTTTCTATTGAAATGATCATATGCTTTCCCCCCCCTCTTCATTTGTTGATATGGTGTATCACATTTAAAGATTTGCTTATGTTGAAACATCTTTGCATCCCTGAGATGAATCACATTTGATGATGGTGTATGATATTTTTAATTTATTGCTGAATTATTTTGCTAGTGTCCTTTTGAGGATTTTCCCATCTGTGTTCGTTAGGGATATTGTTCTGTAGTTTTCTTTTTGTGTTGTGTCCTTTTCAGGTTTGGGGATAAGGGTAATACTGTCCACATAGAATAAGTTTAGAAGTATTCCTTCCTCTTCAATTTTCTGGAAGAAGAAGAATTTGAGAAGAATCATTATTCTTTAAATGTTTGATAAAAGTCAGCAATAAAGCCATCTGGTCCTGGGGTTTTCTTTGTTGGGAGACTTTTTATTTCTCTTTAATCTCATTTCTCTTTATTGGTCCGTTTAGGTTTTATAGTTCTTCATGATTCAATTTTGGTAAGTTGTATGTGTCCAGGAATTTATCCATTTCTTCTGTGTTTTCCTATTTGTTTGCATTAGGGACTACAGTAATTGCTTTATCTAACTGCGTGCTCTGGAGTTGGGTGCATATACATTTAGAATTGTTATATGCTATTGCTGAATTGATCATTTTATCATAATATTGACCTTATCCTTTTTAACTTTCCTTGGCATGAAGTCTACTTTATCTGATGTAAGTACAGCTACTCCTGCTCTATCTTGGTTTCTGTTTTCATGAAATATCTTCTTCTATCCCTTTACTTTCATCTGGTGTGTGTCTTCATTGGTTAACTGAATTCCTTGTAGGCAGCATATTGATTGGTTTTGCTTTATAATCCATTCAGTCACTCTGTGTCTTTTTATTGGGGCATTTAATCCACTTACATTTATGGTTATTATTGATATATAGGGACTGGTTACTGTTATTTTGCTATTTTTTTTCTGGTTGTTTTGTAAATCCTTTTTCCTTTTTTCTGGTATTGCTGTTTTCTTTTGTGGTTGAGTGGTTTTATTTAGCTCTACATTTTGATTTCTCACTATTTTTTAGTATGTCTCTTCTAAGTTTTTGTAAGNATTGATTGGTTTTGCTTTATAATCCATTCAGTCACTCTGTGTCTTTTTATTGGGGCATTTAGTCCACTTACATTTATGGTTATTATTGATATATAGGGACTGGTTACTGTTATTTTGCTATTTTTTTTTCTGGTTGTTTTGTAAATCCTTTTTCCTTTTTTCTGGTATTGCTGTTTTCTTTTGTGGTTGAGTGGTTTTCTTTAGCTCTACATTTTGATTTCTCACTATTTTTTAGTATGTCTCTTCTAAGTTTTTGTAAGCAATGAGGTTTACAAATCGTGTTACAGTTATAAAAAATTGTTTTAGACTAATAACAACATAACTTTTATATCTAAGAAAAAAGAAAAAAAGCAAAGCCAACTCTATGCTTTGGTGTCATTCTCCACCACTTTTTGGCAATTTGTTGTTTCAAGATATATTTTTTAATATTACCTATCTCTTATGTGTTTGTTGTATATCTTAGTGTCTCACTAGGTTTGTCCTTTAGTCTTCATACCAAGGACATAAGTGGCTTATTCACCACCCTTGTAACATTGGAGAATTTTTAGTTTGTGTGTGAACTTTCTTTACTAATGAGTTATGTACCTTCAAATGTTTTCTTGCTCCTCCTTAGCATTATCTTCTTCCAGACTGAAGAACTCCCTTTAGCATTTCTTGTAAGGCAGGTCTAGTGTTGATGAATTATTTTAGCCTTTGTTTGTCTAGAAAAGACTTTATTTCTCCTTCATATTTGAAGTTTAACTGTGCTGGATAGAGAACTCTTGGCTGACAGTCTTTTTCCTTCAGCACCCTGAATATATCTTCTCATTCTCTTCTAGTCTATAGGGTTTCTACTGAGAAATCCATTGAGAGATGTATTGGGGCTCCATTGAATGTGCTGTATCTCTTTTCTCTTGCTGCTTTCAGTATTCTTTCTTTGTATTTGGTTTTTGATCATTTGATTGTGATGTGCCTTGTTGTGTTCCTTCCTGGATTGCATTTGATTTGTGACCTCTGTGCTTCCTGTTTCTAAGTTCTGTCATCTTTCTCCATTCCTGAGAAATTTTCAACCATTATTTTCTTGAATATGCTGTCTACAAATCTTCCTTTTTCCTCTCCTTCAGATTTGACAATTATGTGGAGGTTATTTTGCTTGAGAGAGTACCATATTTGCTATATTTCTGTTCCATTTTTTCGTATTCTTTTTTTT
>NW_007731817.1:84046-104740 GCF_000696425.1 Galeopterus variegatus | reverse complement strand
TTTTTTTTCTTTTTGCTCTTTGATTGACTAATTTTGTGTGTTTTATCTTCAAGCACACTGATTTTTTCCTCTGTTTAAGTCTGCTATTGGAGCTTCCTATCAAGTTTTTCAATTAAGATACTGTATTCTTCATTTCTAGAATTTCCATTTTTTTTTAATTAACTGGTTCTATCCCTTTGTCAAGTTTCTCATTCTGCACCTGAATTTATTTCCAGATATCATTTAATTTTCTATCTTTATTTTCTTGTGACTCCCTGAGCATTCTTAAGAAGGTTATTCTGAATTATCTGTCTGACATTTCATAGATCTACTCTTTCTCTGCCTCCATTGCTGGTGCTTTGTTCACTTCCTTTGGTAGCAACATATTTCTCTGTTCTTTCTCAGTCTTTATGTCTTTATGTTGATGCCTGGACATTTGAAGAGACTGCTACCTCTTCTACATTTTATAGGTGTTCTTTGGCTGCATTAGATCTTTACTGGTTAATATCAGAGCTTTGTTCAGGTCTGTATTTTTTTTTTGTTTGTTTGGTTGGTTGGTTATTTTTTGTTGTTTTGGGTTTTTTTTTTTCTTTTTCTCCTTTTCATTCTGTGGTGGATTAATAGTTATCACCATCACTTAGATTCTGCCCTGGAAGTAATGTGCTGGCCTGTGGTTAGTTCCTGAGTTGGGAGAACTTCCTATGGGGACCAGAACTTGAGCTCTGTGCTTGAGCTAAATTGCTGCTTTGCTGCTGATTCCCAGGAGAAGACTTTTGGTGTAGATCATTAATCACTTCACGGTCTGGGTTGAGTGGGAATTCCAGCCCAGGACTCAGTCTTTCCTTCATATTGTACCCCCTGCAGTTCTATCATCCTGATTGATTTCCACTGACACCAGGTGCCCACACTGCAGCTAGTGTTCTTCTGGTGGGCCAGTCTTTCACCTGCACTCCAACTGCTCCCCTGAGGCAGACCATATATGTGTCCCTGTTGATAACTCACCAGTCTCTGGGTGGCTTCTTTCTCATCAGGTGATGCAGCTTGTTTCTTTGCAGACCTAGAGGAATCCTGCCAGTGGTCTTTATGGTCTGTGGGTTGGTATGGTATGTTCCAAAGCCCTCCCCTCCCCTGCAGACTCCAAGCAGGTTTACACGAAGGGTGCCACTACAGCTTTTTCTGGCTCCAATCTGTATGCACTAGCTACTCTGTGCCTCCTTCTAGGGTGGCTCAGAAGTGGCCAGGGCTCTGAATGATAGGTGCCATTCCCACACCCTCTCTCTGTGGCCTCTCCTGCCTTCACAAACTCTATGGGTCTCTTCTCCTCTTCCCCCAACTCCACTGGTCCCATGTTGGCAGACTTTGCTTTTTAATACTTGCATATTGGTCACTTTTGAGGAGGAAAGCCACTGGGAATTTTATTCTGCCATCTTGATGATGTCTGTGATCTATTTTGCTGGTTTCGATTGTAGTGTTTTATATATGTCAGCTCAGTCAAGTTAGTTGATAGTGTTATTTGAGTCTTCTATATACTTACTATCTGTTTACCTGTTATATACAATGCCAAGAAAGGAGTATTGATATTTCTAACTATAATTGTGAATTTATTTCTCCTTTAAATTCTATCAGTTTGCTTTATATCCTTTTAAGCTTATTATAAGGGGCATAAACATTTAGGAATATTATGTCTTTTTGATGAACTGAGCTCTTTATCATTATGAGATTCCCCTCTTCCTTCTAGGTAATATTCCTTTCCTGAAGTCTACTTTACCTTATATGTTAATATACTCTCTAGCTCCAGCTATATGTTTAGAGATTGAATGATACATTTTCCCATTATTCTACTTTGAACTTATCTGCGTGTTTATATTTAATGTGCATTTTTAATAAACATGATAGAGTTGAGTCTTGCTTTTCATCCAGTATGACAACTTCTGTCCTTAGACAGTATATTCTTATTTATTCTTTCACACGTCAAGATGCATTTGCTGATTGTAGTGGAACTGAGAAAAAGAAAGCTAAATTATAAGAAATTGTTTGTCTCTTGAAGTGATCTGTAATATAAAGGCATTAGGAGGGCATAAGCTTCCAGACTACCAATGTACTGAGTAGTTTAACTATTCAACATTCTAGATAATTATGAACCGTGAAAATTCCACACAAGTCATGTCCATTTTCTGGACTTTTTGTATGCCTGAAAATGCCAATAAAAACCATTAAATTACAAAACTTTAAGGAAATATTAGAGCCCCTATGGTCCAAGCCCTTAGTTTTACAGATATAGAAAATAAGTCCAGAAAACTTAAATGACTTACCTACGAGCACACAGGAAGTAATATTTCGGAGCTAAGATGAGAGTGCTAACTATACCATCTCAATATATGTTGTATAAACATTTGTCATTTTTGAGCTACCTAGTACTGAACACCCTTCCTATTGCATGATTTGTGAGAGGCTCTGTCATCTCTCACTGTGTAATTAGATGTACCATACCATCCTCCTGACTCCCCTAGCAGCTTGTATGTAGGTATATTCTCATGGCCCTTTCAACTGGAACATTTCAAAATACTGCTGTGTGTGTGTATGTGTGTGTGTGTGTGTGTTTTCCTCCCAGAATCTCAGGTATCAATAAATTAATGACTCTGTGAACTCAGTAAGTCCCTGTTCTAGTACTTTCTTTATAAAATATTAGTAACAGTTTATACCTGCCTCACAAGGGTGTCTTAAGAGTTGATTCACATTTACAAAGCACTCAGAAATCCTTGGATTTAAGATGCTGTAGAAGTGAATGTATTATTATTATTATCAACTTGAGGCAGATAAATTGTAAAGAGAACGCAGAGAACTGGGATTGCTTGATATTTACAATAATATATATCTCTTTGCTGGGGATGCTACTTCTCCAGAAATGCATATTATGAATTACATTCTCTTCCCTAGAAAATAGTTCTTAAAATCAGGCCAGACCTCTGTGCTGGTTACATTTTACTTCATACTTGAATTTATCTACCTAAGGGCAACATATTATACAGCCTGCTATGAAACCCTTTGGATACCCTCAAGGTATATATAAGCCTAGAAGAAAAGGAAAGGTAATTTGCTATTTTTATGAAGCAGCTGAACAAAATGTCATCTTTTTATACTAAATCATATGAAGCAACTTCTAGATAGTTAAGGTTAAAAATCAGAATTTGTTACATAGGTTTTGTTTTCTATCACAGCTGAGTTTTAGAAGGAATATGTCTGTGTCTTCAGCACTTTCTCAACTCTCTTTTAAGCTGCCTAACTAGAGCATTTCAACCTCCCCACCCCCCATATCCCTTTTTGGCAGTGCCCTGAATTTTTCTCCCTCCCATCAGCAGTTTTCTGATGATTTCCCACTGCTTCTTACTCTTTCTCACTGTTGGGGAGAATCACATTCTGTTAAATCCATTTGCTCTCCTTTGATAAATCCTGGTTCCCCCTCAACATTAATCTCAAGGTGCACCTTTTTATACTGATACCAGTCACAGCTTATCACCCAACTTGGCCAAACATTCCTTATGCCTCCATTGTACCCCATATATAATTCTATCAGAATATTTTAATGTTCTTATATTCTATACTTTGGTATCCTTCTTCTATATCTAAATTCCTTTAAGTAAAGTACTATTAATTTGATCTCTGTGTCTATGGGTCCTCATATAGCATCTGCTACATAATGGTTACTAAATACCTGGTTTTTAAAGGGCAAATAAATGTAAGGCTGATAGTTGGCAGCAGATTAATATGTTACCTCCACGGGTTTATTTTTATTCTAATGGTGACATACTGATGGATGATAGACAGTAGTCATCATCCTGGGAGGTTTTGTGTTGCAAGAGATTTTGCAGATTGGTTGTCCCTACTTTCTCCCTTAAAATTCTAGTGTTATAAGATACTAATATGTTTTCTTAAAAGAGGGACTGGACTCATGGTCTAATAATTGGGGGAAATGGTGCATAAAACAAAGATAATCCCTGTTCATATATGTTTTTTAAAAGATGACCGATGAGGGGATCTTAACCCTTGACTTGGTGTTGTCAGCACCACACTCTCCCAAGTGAGCTAAGCAGCCATCCCTATATAGGGATCCGAACCCATGGCCTTGGTGTTATCAGCACCACACTCTCCCAAGTGAGCCACAGGCCGGCCCCTTGCTCATATTATTTTTAACTGCAGAATTTCTGAGAGCCTTTCCATTATGTCATTGATATCTAAAATGTATATATGAGTCTTCTCCAAATTTTAAAAGCAGAGTCATTTTATTTGCAGAGCATCTCAAAAACTAGTGTTCTTCAGAACAAACTTTGGGCAAAACTAACGAGGCCAATATCTTACATTTGACTGACGAAGAAATATGCTCAAAGAGATCCAGTGCAATACCCAAGAGCTTATTGCCATTAGAACTGGGTCTAGCATTCTTTCCATTAAATGATAGATTCTACCATTAAATGGTAGAATTCTCAACTCTTTGGGAGGTCAATAGTTTTGCAACCTAAATATGAAAAAGAGAACATAAGAGAATTCAGAGCCTAATTGCTTACGTAAAAGATGTAAGCAATAAGTACAATGCAATATGTGTTATAATAAAAGAGAGAGGATTGTTATGGTAAGGTCTTGAAGGTGCTGGGAAGAGAGGAGACATGATGCACAAGTGTCAAAGTTTGCACAGGATTCAGGGGCATCACCCTAGTGAAGTGGGAGGCTCCTGAGAATATAACTTCAGAACAGGAAGACTTCTGCAAACCACACCAAATAAACCATTATTTACACTACCTCTGGGTAAGGCTAACTATTTATCCATTTAATGAGAAATCATTGTGTGCTTGGCCCATGGATAGTAAGAAGTAGATTTGAACACCCCCCTGGAGTTGTTTAAAATTAAGAAGGAAAATTGAAGGAAACAGACATATACACATGGTCTATGTTTACAAAATAAAAAGTGTGCAATGATATCCAGAGCCCCCTTCTTTATCATGGTTTCTGTTGTCACTGATTTAAGAATCTTGGCTGGTATCGTGTTGAAGTATCCATTCTGAATAGTGGGTCCTAACGATTCTAAAGATAGAATAGGTTGTAAGCTTAATTTTCATAATGTTGGCCTATAAATATGTTTAGTTTTCTAGCTTCTTTCCTAAGTATCTTGGACTCAGCTTAGAATCTTTAGGATAAAATTGCTGCTTCCTACACCAGCTGTTAGCTTTCCTTTCTTGGGTATAATTCAGAAAGAATCAAAGGGCAGAGTCCAGGTGAAACTAATTTAGGTATTAGCTACAGGGAACTACTTGTAGATCAATTTTACTCTGACAGATATATTTGCCTTAGAGATCCAATTATATACAATATTAAGACTAGCATGAATCACCTATCACACTTGGAAACAGCTGCTAATTAAAGCACAGAGATACTAGAACATTCGGAGAACACACTGAAATAGACTTTTTAAAGATTCAAAATGAACAATAAAAGAAAGTTTATTATTTATTTCACAAAGATAAATTCCACATGTCACATTTCTAGGAATCTATTTCCGGATTCAGTGAGCCACATTGAAATTCATTTTTACAATTTTGTTTTCCCTTTGATATTTTTTCCCATACAGTATTAATGTAATATTCTAGCCAACAACCATGGAAGTGTTGTTTTCCTAGTACAGAGAACTTAGTACAGTAGCTAAAAGCATGGGTCCTAAAATCACTCTTTGGCTTAAAAATCCAGCCCTACCATTAATCAGTTATATGATTTAGGATAAGTTACTTAAGTGATCTAGGTCTCAGTTTTCTATAAAAAACTGTAAAATGAAAATAAGGGGAGTAACTGCCTCATAGTGTTGTGGAGAGGATTAAATGTGTTAATGTCTGTAAAACACTTAACAGAATGTTTGGAAGAGAGCGCACACAAACAGAGACGTGCCAAACACACACACACACACACACACGATTAGTTTTACTTCCTTCTTTTTCACTTGGCTACTTGAAAAGAAATGAGGACTTTTCACTGTATTACATGTGTTGTTTTCTGATGCATTAAGAACTACTCTTCAAGAGGAGCTCAAATGCTCTCATCACAAAGAAATGATAAATTCGGGGGATGATAAATATTCTAATTGTTCATCACACATTGTAGACATGTAATGACATATAACTCTGTACCCCATAAATATGTATAAATGCTATGTGTCAATTAAAAAAGTAAATAATTTTTTTAAAAAAAGTATTACACTTCACTGTTTGCTTAAATGTATCTACAAATCACCAATTTCTATGGCACTTAAAATCACATGAGTAATATGGATGGTGATATTTTATTTTTTAGGAAAAACAATAAAAAGATAAGAATCAAAAATATCATCTGTATACCCCTAGTGAGCAATACCATGCATATAAATCTTTGAGTCATATATTCATTCATTTGTTCAACACACAAGTATTGAATGCTTTCTAGGTATCTGCCACTTATCTAGGAACTTGGGTTTCAAAAATAAGATATATCTTCCCTTGAAAACTTATGTTTTGTGATTTTCACACACACAGCTCTTTTTTTTTTCTCAACTCTCAAGTTATATAAATGGTTTTGTGACTTGTAAATTGAAAGCAATGCTTAAAAGAGGGGTCTATTTTAAGAAAAATGTAACTAATTTAACAGATTTGCTCCCTCAGCTTATTAAGAACACTAAGCATCCATGGAGTCTGTCATGCATCTTTTTAGACCACAAGTTTCATGGAAATGTAAATTGCAGGAGATGAGATAATAAGGTGTTTGCTTCATAGAAAGGTACAATGTTCCAAGTAAATAACTGAGAACTTCTTGGCACGGTTTGTGGTAGTTCTGGGTTCAGAGGAAAATGAGAGGGAGATAGAGACATTTCCTTTCTGGGAAAAACATCAAAAAAATGTTGTCAATATCTTTATATATATATCAAGATAAATATATTTGAATTAAATGATTTAGGTATGTGAATTTGGAAGGAATGACGTAGAATTGTGACAAGTGTTAAGGTTCAATGTCCTCCTCATTGTTAATCAAAACCATCAGAATTATTGGATGTGAAAGAATGATCAAGTCTGAACCTCAATTTTAACTCCCAAGTTAGAAATCCTTAGCTATCTTGAGGTGAGGTGTGTGTCTCAGGTGCTTAAACCTACATTAAAAATGGAATTACAATTGGAAATTGGTATTTATATTGCTTTTTATTAAGAGAAATGAACCTTATTTAAGGGTCAGGACATTATAAAGCATGCTTCTTAAACATTAGTGAGAAGGTTTTTCACTGATGCCTTCAAGAGTGCTGAAAGAAGCACAATCATACAAAGTTTTGCTCAGAAGCCCCATAGAATCTCTGAGGAAACCACATCAATAATAAAGGGGACCATGCATACTCACAGAAGGAAACTTCTTCTGACTTTTGGTTTGTGTATGATTTCAAGCAGTTAGCTTACAGTACATTTTTGTGTTGAAAAATTGAATTTTGATAGGTGGGTTAACATCATGGGTTATTCAAAAAGCTTGGGACAACCTCCTAACTCTCCTGTTGTACTCATCGTGCACTAATGCAGCTCCTGTTTTGTCTTAGACTTTCCCTCAAATATAGACATACAAATTGAGTGCTACAGTTCCCAGAGGATCCAGTGGAGCGAATGCCTGCTCTACTTCTTCCAGGACTAACGTTTGACATTAGGGTGGGTTGGGTGGGAGAGGAGAGGAGGTGGTTGGCACAGAACAGGAGGCAGTAGAAAGTAGATGTTACTTTTATTCTTTAAAAATTACATTAAAATGGAGTGATTCATAGTCTTTATAAAGATTATTTTAAGTTGCATAATAGTACACATAGTGGATCACTTATTATTTTGTTTTGAATATTAACTTTTTATTTTAGGGGTACGTTAATTTTCTTTGAAATAAATGATGCTAAAATAAAGCTATGATGCTCTTTAGGCAAATAGTCTTCTCCATCCAAATTATGAAATAGTAATTTCTTACTAGCTACAGTTTAGGATAAGCTGGAACTCTTTCTTCCAATAGCCCATTCAAACAAGTCCCCTATGAAACAAAACAAAAAACAAACAAAAGTCCAGGATAATTTCTTCTCTTTATGCAAAAGATTGCAGACATAACATAAAGATGGCAAGTTCATATATGGTCTAGTTTTTCAGAATAGGAACGGGAGACCAAACCTAGGAAAATGTGCCAGTATATGAAGATTTTTAAGAACACCTGGTTACTTCCGCTTTTTGCCAAAAATTATGATATAAAATACATAAGAATGCAAGTGAGAAAGCCATTAGACTCCCAGCCAATAAGTTTTTATTTAAAAACTGGAGAGAGATACCATTTGTAGAAAACAATACTTCTGGGTAAATCTGCTACAAGAGTTCACAAAGTTAATAGTAACCTTGCAGAAAAATGGAAGAAATAGGTCTTTATGCCAAATAGCCTAGTTTATGCAGGTTAATATATGCTTTCTATAATGTTTATTTACTTAATTTTGAAAAAAAATCTAAATGCCGTATTTTCTCTATTCTTAATACATTAATTTAAATCAAATCATGACTTTAACAAAGTAGTCTTTTGGATTGGTAGCCAACCACACTGCCTTTTATAAAAGTTACCAGGGATGGTTGACAAGGGATTACTGTGTTTCTTTGAGTTAGGTTCCCAGAGGTGGGATTGGTGAGGTTATGAGCGTTTTTATGACTCTTGACATATTGGTAGCAATACTGCACTTGCAAAGCTTTTGATACATTTTGCTGGATTGTTTTCCCAAAGGATTGTAATAATTTATAATGATATCAGAAAGGCATGAGATGAGAGATTTCCTTTCACCTTCAAATTTGGGGACTTTTCCTTTAGTTTTTGGGGGTTTTTTCTATATTTAAAAGCAGGTAGAAATATGCATTTTAAAAAAAAATTATTAAGAAAGGCCCTCTCGGCCTGAAGCAGCAAAAGAAATACCAAAAATTCCAATTTCAAAGTCCATCATATTAAATTTTTGAATGTCTAGAGCCTAATGTCAGCAACATGTCTAATTCACATCAGTTTGGCCTGTTTTGGCTACCCAGAAAATTTTAGAGTCTTTTCTAGCTCAATAGTTAAAGTGTGTTTAAAGAATGTAACATTTTTTATTTAAGAAAATGACCATCAAAAGGTGACTCTCATGTAGAAATTTTAGTTATAGTTTATATTTTAATTTAAGGCAAGATAAATATTTTTATTAGCTGTTGTTCGTATTACATATATTTCTGTTCTTCTTGAATAAAGGAGGAGGCTGTCAAGCCTGTGTCCACAGCAAAATTTCCAATAATGGTGAACTTTCTATCTCTGCAAACATCAAATAAGGCTGAGAAAAAGATCTGTGTTTCGAAAAGATCAAATTTTATTTTCTATTTTTTCTTCCTGGCTTACAGAAAACTAAACTTCCTAATTCCTTTGCAGATTAGTCATGTGACTAATTCTGGCCAGTGCCATTTGGGAAGGAATGATAAGTTATGGCAATGGAAATTCCCTTTGTGATTCTTCAGGTTCTTTCTTTTCTTGCTCTAGCGAATCCTGAAGTTTTATGTGGCAATGTCGGAGCCTCTGTCAGCCTGGATCTCTGAGATACCACATGGAGGACAGTGCCACCCCTCCCATCCTGCACCCCTACATTCTAGATTAGAAACCTCAGGTATGCTATAAGATCTGGCAGTTAATTTGTTTTTGCAGCAGGACTTTCCCTGACCAATACCTCAGGTGTGGTCTCTACTGCCAAATCTGCTCCCCCAGCCAAATAGCTTAAATCTATACAGTGAGGATTTCTGGAGAGCCTCGTGAGCAAGATTTATACTGCACTGAAATGCACAATTCTAAGAGGGAACTGTCTTTGCATTTCATAAGCACCAAATATGAGTGGCGATATTAAAATGTATATAGAAGAAAGGAATTCTCTGAACAACAGTTTAGGTTTATAATAACAAACTTCAGAAAACTCGTAAAAGCCCATCTGTTCTATGAAGCATTCCAACAAAAATGACCACTTGGCGTTCACTGTTCTGCGCCACCGCTTATATAACATTTGTGTGTATGGCTCTCATATCCTCAAGTGTGCCTCAAATTCAGGACCCTGAAGGGAAGGGTGTTTTATCATGTTTTCTGCATGGCAGTCCACCTAAGACAAATGAATAGAGGGGAAAAGCAAATAGAATAGAAAACTATCCCTTTCTACAGATGTGTATCCTGGAATTTCAAGTTTATAGACAAATCAAAAACAGAAGTGTGCATTTTTTTTTCTGCCCTACCAGATTGCCAATTCATTGGGCTTCCCACCCTTTTACAACTACAAAAAGTGCTCTTAGAGAGCAGATACGTGGAAGTAGAGAAATAACCTTATAACTGACCCCCGTCTCTTCTATTCCAGAAATGTATGGCTGGACCGACTGCTAGACTAACCGTTGTCCTAGAGGTTTAATGTGGAAAGAGTTTTTCCTTTGTTATAAGAGGCTTGTTGACTGAGACTGGATGTGTTACCTAAAAAGCAAAGACAAAGGAAATTCAGGGCCACCTACCACATTCCAGGCTCTTGTTAAGACACTTCACATAAACTACTTCATTCAGCACTCCCGAAATCCCTAAATTTTTCTCATCTATGATGTGGAGATTATAACAATATCCATGGGGATTAATGAGATTAAGTATTTGAGAGTTCTTTGTAAATTATGCAGGAGAACCACAAATGAAAATTATTATTTTCAAAAAGTTGGATGTTTCCAAAATATTAACAATTTTCTCCAGAGCACAGGAAAAATATGGCTTGCTTTTGCAATGCTTAGCATGTAAGAACTACAGGTAAAAGAATATTTCCTTTCAAGTGTTATTGGAGAGAAGTTTTTAAACGGCATCTTTACATGCTAAGAGAGAGGGAAGAAGGGAAAAGTTTAAGAGAGAGATAAAGACAGAGAGGGAAAGAGAGAGCTCACACGAACTGAATCTTCTAGAGAAAAACCTGGTGAACATCCATTTTGTCTNTGCTTAGCATGTAAGAACTACAGGTAAAAGAATATTTCCTTTCAAGTGTTATTGGAGAGAAGTTTTTAAACGGCATCTTTACATGCTAAGAGAGAGGGAAGAAGGGAAAAGTTTAAGAGAGAGATAAAGACAGAGAGGGAAAGAGAGAGCTCACACGAACTGAATCTTCTAGAGAAAAACCTGGTGAACATCCATTTTGTCTTTGTCAATTTGGGGCATATTGGATATCGTCTTCCATTAAACCTCAGAAATTCTGAGACTTTCCTCCACTTTTTAGGTGCATTAAAAGTGGGAAATAATATTCCTTTATGCACACTGGGAAGAAGTTGGGGCCCTCTGGCGGGTCTCAGATTAGTCTGCTCTGCACCTTGATGTTCAAGTGGCTGCTTTTCATTTTTGCAGGGAGTGAACATTTTAACTTGCAGAGACCTTACACCAGGCGGAGGACGGAATGAATCGCCAGGTGTCTGAACTCTTAGTCCGCAGTGGGCACCCCAGAAACTTCCTGTCATCTCACCCTCCACATCCCATCGGACACTGCAGTCCCCCCTCAGGTAACTGCTGATTCCTGTTGCAGTTCTGTGTTGTCGGGAGCCATGCTCTGGTGTAGCCATGCAACACATCTGCAGAAGCCCTTGCCCACAAAGAAACCTTGGAACATGCAGACAAAAATGGGCTCCATGCCTACAGTCCTACTGCACTGATCTAACTTGGAAATTTACTGAATTCTTCCACTAAGCACCCAGGGCTTCACCTGGATATTGCAAAGTCAATAATGGGGGCAAAAACCACAAAGAGGGATTAAAAAAAAAAAGCTCATGTGGCATGCAGGTACCCTCCTCTGCTTTGCACGTGTTTTCTCATCTAATCTTTCCAATTATCCTTACTTTTCAGATGAAGAAGCTAAGCTCTCAGAGGTTACATTCCACAGAGTTACAAGCCTAGTTAGGGGTGGAATCCTGAAGGTAAACCAGACACTCTTTTTCATACCCATTTTCTGGAAAATAAAGGAACAGAGGAATCTATTCTTGTTCCCAGCATGTTGTATATTCATGGGCATCCATAACATGGTGTGTACCATCTCATAGTCACTGCTCTGTACCTTACAAACTGGCATCCAGAGAAATGGGGGAAACTTTCAAAATTATGCTCATTGTAACACACACACACACAGAGATCCCACCAGTAATATAACAACTGTTTTATGATTTAAGATGAGGGTTTTTAATGCTTTCTTTTTTTTTTTTTTAATGTCTGGTAAGAAGATTTTCAGTTTGAAATGAGGGATGAAATAGAGGAAGACTGTCACATGGAGGTGACACTAGAGATGTCAAAATGTATGGTGCCTCCATATTCAGAGAGTTGAGGTGAGACACAGGACAGAAAGTCAGGGAGTTCAGAGCAAAGTTAAGTCATGGAGACAGAAAATACAATTATCTTCTTTGTGTGTCCAAAGAGACTCATGGGAGGCAGCAGAGAGTGTCAGTGCAGTTGCAAGCAGCTGGAGCCCAGGGCTGTGCAGGCTCTACAGCAGTGAGGGAAGAAGCACCCTTGTCCACTGACAATACCAGTAAAACCTTCCAGATCCTTCTTCCTAGGCCAGCCTCCTCACCGAAGGCAGGAAATTTGGTGCCTGCTAAGGCAGCATTGTCCAAACTCTTCTCAAAATGTTACTCTTTTTCTGTATTTAACAGAGGTTTAACAGAAAAGGGGCTCCGTGTTAAGTAAGTTTAGAAGACCACGCCCACAGCATTCCCCACCAGGATATTCAGTAATGAGCCTTACAGATTAATGACTATAAGACCTGACAGACATACTTATTGGCTTAATTTAATCCAGTATTTTTCAAATTTTTTCTATCTGTATATTCTTATTTAATTTTTTTTTTCAATTTTATCTTTCCCAAAACAGTTTGTTCAATGAAAATGTTGTTCAATGGAAAGGGGTTGGAATACTCCTATTTACTGATGCCAAGGTCCTGGGGCCACTAGAACAGCTGCCCTTTTGTAGGGCTCTATATGGAACTTTTCAATAGCCATTAATGCTTATAGTCTGGGGAAAACAATCTCCTTTGGGAGCCAGGAGAAAGCTCAGAGCATCTGTATAAATGAAAGTTTATCTTAAAGTTTCCTGAGACATTATTTAGGAAGGATACTTCTTTCACCTGAGTATTATTCATACCTGTTCCACTTTTAGGTAAATAAATATAAAAGAGAAAGATATAAATACATTTCTATTGGCTTCATAGAGCCAATAGAAGTTTAATTGTTTTAATACATCATTTTGTAAAAAAAAAAATTAAAAAAGAAAAGAAAGAAAGCAATGAGAGGATTTTGTATAAATCTGATTCTCTTATCCTGTAGAAAAATGCACCTGCAGAAAAGTAGTTAAAAGTTCACAGAAGAGAGCATGGCTCCTGAACCTCATGACCTGTAAATAGGCACTTCTTTGAATCTGGGGAAGGTTACCAGAATTTTAAATACTGTAACATCGAAGCATAAATTGTTCTAAGTAGAAATCACCTCAAACGATTTAGGTGATTGGGTATATAACGTTTATATTCTTTTAGATGTATTTCTTATGTCTCTTATGGTAAGAATAAGACACCGGGAATTACTTCATGGTGTTTAAATTTAGAAAATAAGAGAATTAAAGGATAGGAAGACCTTGTAATCATAGTTATTACCTCATGCAAGCTACCTGGGGACATGGGGACATAACGTCCTTCGCTCTTAGAAGACAAGGAGTTTTAGTCTCCTGTAATCATCTTTGAACTCCAGAAAGAGGCTCAAATATTAATCAACATGTACAAATAAAGAAATTATACTTCTGATTTCTAATCATTGTCACATCCTAAGCCTTAATTGAAATATCAGTACCAAAAGTGCCAGAACACTCACACTCTGAGTTGAAAGTGGCCTAGAACGACTAAGAAGCTGTAGGGTAGAAATATTTTATATGATAGAGTATCATGCAAGCTGAATAATTAAAATTTCTTTAGAAGCGAAATGGTATCTTATAATTTGTCCTACATACTTCAACTTGGAAGAAATTAAATTAGCCATTTCCTGTCAAATGTAAAAGTAGGTCTAACGCGCAAGTATGTTTCATGGGTCCCTTGGGATTCTATCCATGATGCCTGAACTAGGTTAGGTTGCAGAGTATAACTAGTCATTGCCTATCACTTAATTTAACATCACCTGTGAATAAAAACACAAACATTTTTATGATTTTGTTCTAGGTCTCAGGTCATTTTTTACCAATCAGTAGTATAATTAGCATTTATTTTGCAAAAGAAAAAAATAGTATGTTATTCAATAATAATTAATAAATGCTTTCCATGTACTGACTCTCCCTTACTATGCTCTCTTTCTCTCTTTTTTTGTTTTTTAGGAAAAGGGTCATCTTTATGTTTCCCATAGAGCCTAAAACAATGCCTTGCATATAGTAGCAAGTAATCAATGCTTTGGAAAGAAAGCAATTGATATAGCTGGCCAAATACATATAAAATTAAGCAAAGCACAGATGAAACAAACCCTATGAATTGGTTCGCACAAGACTTTAAATGAAAAATCCTGGTTCAACCTGACAACCTCCCTACCATTACATAACAGAGCTACCCAAAAATATCAACAGGGCATAATCACCTATTAATTTTTCTGTCATCATAAGATAAATTCAGATAATAGAAATACTAGTGAAGGCAAAACTCCTCTGAGGCAGCCAAGAGCTGCAGGGAAAGGTGGCTTTATCTTGGAACAGGTTTTGTTACCCACATGACAAATATGACCTTACATAAATCATCTCCTCCCATCTGTGTTCTAAATGACTCAATTTCAAAATTCAGGCAACATTGCCAAACTCTTTATCAGTCTCACAACAATGTGGTCGGGAGCTGTGCCCTGTTAGTCAACTTGAATTAGGCACTGTAGGAATCCAGTAATGCAAATGTTCCTGACAACAGAATTAGAGACAGATTTCTAAAACTCACATTCCTGAAACTAATATCACTGCAGTTTATTCATAGAATCCCTAGAATTGTAGAATATGGAATATGAAGGATTTGTTTAGATCACTAGTCTAACTCACTCCATTTAAAAAGGAAGGAAACAAAGTCCCCAATAATTAAGTGACTCTCCTGAGTTCTCAGGGCAATTTAAGGCACAGCTAAGAAATGAGGGCTCCATCTAACCCCTTTTATAGCTCTGGGGTCTCTTCACCACACCACAAAACCTTCCTTCCCTGTTGTGCATGAAAGAATTCTTCCAAGATTGAGAAGGAAGAGTTCAAGGAAATGTAACCAACGCCACATACCAATTCCAGCCTCTATTTAATCCATCAAACCACTTACAGGTTGTTTATTTGTTTGTTTTCTACAGAAAGCCACACACATCCAGGAGATACTCACACCCACATCCAGACGTTACTATTCAAGACCTGCACATTAGGCACTTGTTGCCGAAGCATGAAGAATTTCCTCAGTTGGAAACAGCTATCTTTGAAGAAAACTGACCAGCCTAATTCCATTTCATGTCACACTAAGGACTGGTGCCTCAGTGACCATTACCAATCACACAATCTGCCCAGCCAAGAATTCATTCTTTGTGCGGTGGTAAGAATACCTCACTTACCACACAGAGGCAAAGTAATTCATTTGGAAATCTCAGGACTAAAAGATTTTCTACAAAATGTATCTATTAAAAATTTGGTTGGGGGGCAACAGCTGAAGAGCTATAGAATCAAATTCAAAATGAAATCTGAGATCCCTCCCACCCTGTATTTATGTTTAGAGGAAATAAACTCACTTCTTCTTGAGTATCATAATGCTGCTGCTGCCTGCTGCGTGACTTTTACCTCTAGCTGTTTCATAGCGACTTATACTGCAGTGAGAACAAGCTAGTTCTGTATGTATTTCTCGGCAAGTATGTTACTATTTGTAAAGCTACACGGCCACGCCAGTTGTCAGGCTCTTTTTACCTGCCCCTAATCCTGCAGACCCGGCCGATTGTAAAGCTAGGGGTGGGTCTGGAGCTCACAGACCCCTCAAGCCCATTGTCCAGACTGGGTCACACACCCTTCATACACCAGGCTGGGTCACCAGACCCCTCACACGCAGGTCTATGAGCTAGGTAACCTGCAAACAGGTCCTTGGAGGCCGCAGGTTGGAGAGCATGTCCGCATGCTCGGAGGCCGCTGCAGGCAGTAAACTCCAGCCAAGGTGGTGACATCACGCAGGCGCACTAACTCCGCCAACACACAACCTATTCACAGCAAATGCTCAGCAAAATTCTGAACCTCTGAGGGGCCCTGACCATTTTCCTATATTTTCCCAACGCTAATAAAAAATAAAATAAATAAAATAAAAAAACTTTGCAAAGTAAAAAGCAAATGGCTATTACCAGCCCATCTCAGGCTGATAACCCAATATTTCCTATCTCCAGACACATCCAGAAGGTAACAACTTACTATTACTCCAAATATGCTAGAGTCACAAGGCCTGGCCCTGCAGAGATTGTGTGCACAAGAAGAGATTAAGGCAGTGTTAGCATAGTGCAGGTTTAAGACCTCTTCCACCTTCAAATTACACAACAAATATGACTCAAGCCCCACTTTATTTTCTTCTATATGTTATCTTTTCTTTCTACTTCAAACGGAAGCAATTTTACCTCCTTTATGCTCTTGTTAAGTAGGTGTTTGATTTCCACATTTTTATTTGTCATATACTGCCTTGTGATATTTATTGTGATTTTCCCCCATTTCATGCCTTGTCTCTCCTTTGAAGCCTTCCCTAACCTTGTCTTCACGTGGCTCTCCTCTCTGACAGTCTCTTGAAGGTTGAGACAGCACCTTATCACCTCTAGGTCTTTAAATCTTAAAGGCTTCACAGCATAAAATAAATATTTGTTTGATCAATTAATTAATACCATAAATTCCCGCATAGGTAGGTAGCCCTCACTAATTATAGGCTACCGGCTGTTTTGTTGCTTTGTTTTTATATTATCTTTTTTAAAACTTTTATTATTATGAGAATATTCATTATTACAAATCATGATTTCTCTATATGCCCATTACCCAACTTAGCCCTCCCCAAACCCCACTCTGCCTTCCCCCCATCTCTAGTATCCTTAGGTTTGTTCTCACTGTCTAAAAGTTCAACATATTGTTTTGGTCCTTCCTTCCTTCCTTCCTTCCCTGCCTTCCTCCCTCCCTCCCTCTTTCTTCCTTCCTTCCTTCTTTCCTTCCTTCCTTCCTAATAGATCTGCAACATAACCAGCGCCACTTTAGACAAGCCCAAGTACAAAATGGTCCCGCCCACCTCCTCCCCTCCCCTCCCCGCTTCCCTTTATGAGAAGCCTCCTGACTTAAACAGAAACCCCTTTTGCTTCTGCAAGGACGAAGTTCTCCACCCGATCCACATTAGCATAATGACCCTCCTTGATGGTATCAGCCAGCCCTTGGCACACTATATAAGCTCTACCACCCCCACACCTGGTGCTGTCCCCATTTTCAGGGCAGCCCCAGGCTGTTTCCCATTTTGAGCACAGCCCAGCAGATTCTTTTCCTTTAATAAAGCTTGAATGGTACCTGGCATCTCAGCTCACTTTCTTTCACTTCCTGGCTTTCTTTCTGTGTTTTGTTGCTTTGTGACTATTTTCCTAACTATAACTATCCCCTTTCCTATCTGCCATCATCCTGAAGCATCTACCTTTGCAATACACATATGCCTCAACTCATTTCATTGGCATGTGGGTATTAACATTGTTGGGACTGCCAGATGAATTCAGGGATTCCAGCCTTACACAGAGGAAGCAGTAATATTATGCTAATATATGGAGCGGTCACTTCATATAGGCGGGGAAATGAGAAGCTTATATTCTTTTTCTCCTCACACAAAGAACAAAGCTTACACCCCTGAGCTGGCCACATATCCAGGACAAAATGGTACAGTGATTGTTCAGCTGCCTTGGTTGATGGAACATTCCAGCTGCCCATGGTCAGGCATTTGAGGGGTAGGCAGGGATTGTAAAGCATCCTTCTTTTTTTACTGGGGACACTAGCTAATTCAAGAGGGATTTGTTGGAGAACCAATTGCCCAACCAGCTTGTTTTGTTTTGTTTTGCTTCCTTTGTATGTAGGCAGATTGTCTTAAGCTGCCAAAGTAGGAAATGAATGGCATTAAAAATGTGTTCCTGTGAAGAAGCAAATTATCTCTTTTACCCTAATATTCATCAGAGATTTCCTGAAATTTCAAAAACAACACAAAGCCCCTAGTGATTGTCTTGTGATTCTTCCATTGGACTGCATCTAATTTCAGGTTCTTTTTTTTCTGCTCTCTAAAGTTGTTAATGGCTGTGGCAGTATGCAATATCACGCCAGCTTTAATTCAGGTGAAGCTAAAATTAGAGGTAAACTTACTGGTTAAGTGGTCTCATGTCACATATCACCCCTAAGCTCAAAGTAGACACTGAGGGCTAAATTTTTTTAAAGGGCTCTCCAAATTTGCATTCACAAAGCCCTCATTGGTATGCAGGAGCAGTGTCTGGTTACCCACCCCACCCAACAGCAACCTGGTGACTTCCTTATCAAAGGCTATACAAATCCTGAGCTGAGACTATAATTACAAATTGATAAAGCATTGAAACATTGACCACAAAGCTGCAACTAGCAGACCCTTATCCACTATGCTAGATCAACAATTAACCATATACTCAATATTTCAACTTTTCTATAATGCCTGCCTTTACTCTAACTCAGTGATGGAGTGAACACTGTTATTTGACCAGGTATCAACCTTACCATGACAGAAGCATCTTCTCTGATACAGAACCCAGCAGCTGGGGAAATAGGCACATACAGTCTAAATTTCCATACACCAATTTGTAAACCAATATATCTGACAAAATACTTATAATTCTTTCTTCCCACTCACCTACTCCCCCCTCCACCTGAAGGTTGTTATGGAGTAAATATTTGTGTCTCCCCAAAATTCACTTGTTAAAATCCAAATCCCCATTGTGATGGTGTTTAAAGGTGAGGCCTTTGGCAGGTAATTAGGATTAGATACAGTCATGTGAGTGGACCCTCATGACGAGATTAGTGCCTTTATAAGAAGAGACACAGAGAACTTGCTCTTCTCTCTCTCTTTGCTATGTGAGGACACAGCCAGAAGGCGGCCATCTGCAAGCCAGAAAGAGAGCCCTCAACAGAAACTGAAACAGTGGTCACCTCAATCTTGGACTTCCAGCTCTAGAACTGTGAGAAAAATTTCTATTGTTTAAGCAACCCAGTCTTCGGTATTTTATTATGGCAGCCCAAGCTGACTGAGATAAAGACACATTTATAGAAATAATCATATATGCAAACATATAGATAAATATTAATATAATGCTTGCAGTAAAGTAGGCATTATTGCATGCCTACATGTGGACTTAAATACAGCTCCATGTCATTGAGCAGAGTTGCAGTTTGAGTCTTTAGCTGGTAAAGTTTATCTCTCTGTTTAGCTCATTTGGAAAAAGTATTCCCTTTGGGAGACTATTTAATAAGTCAAAGACATAACAGAAACAGTGCTGACCTCATTAACATAAGCTCCCTTCTCCTGTTTATAACTTGGTCATAAACCTTCACAACTGTTCAGTAAGAAAACCGTCTGGATGATAATAGTACTCAGAGGGGGTGTTGTTTGCGGATCAGTGAAGTCAGGCCACATGTCCCACCACCAAAGAGCTTTAAAAGTGCTACTCTTGGTGAAAACAAAACTCCTTTAGAAATTATTAACACATCAGGACTACTATGTAGAAGAGAATGTGAGTATACATAATATAGAAGACAGAGATTTCCTTTTACACATCTTAACTGACCTAATGCAGGATTTCTCACCATTACCTTGATTCTAAAATGCAATCAATTGCAAGGCACACCTTACATTCAAATTTGCTTTCGGAGATAGATAGATAGACGTGTGTGTGTGTGTGTCTGTGTGTGTGTGTGTGTGTGTGTGTGTACAGTGTGTGAATATATGTGAATGTAGGTGTATATATGTATATGTAGGTACATATTTAGATATACATGTATGTATTATGTATGGATATAGATAGATAGATAGATAGATAGATAGATAGATAGATAGATAGATAGATAGATGGATATATAGAGAGATCCATGTTCCCTGTGCCTTACCCCTGAAGCAGCTTTTCTAAGAAAGCCTCATTCGAACCTTATTGAGAATGTCCATCATTGGATAAGTGGATACGGAAAATGTGATATATCTACACAATGGAATACTACTCAGCTATAAAAACTAATCAAATACTGCCATTTGCAACAACATGGATGGACCTTGAGAGAATAATATTGAGTGAAACGAGTCAGGCAGAGAAAAAGAAATTCCACATGTTCTCACTCATTGGTGGGAGCTAAAAAAAACAAACAAATTAATTCACCCACATACACACACACAAAAAAAAACTGGGGTGGGGTGGGGAAGAAGATATAACAACTATACTTTCATGAAGTGGTTACAACAAGCAAACGGAAAGGACATTCTGGGGGGGGAGGGGAGAGAGGGAGGAGGGAGGGAGGTGTCGGTGATGGGCCATAATAATCATATACAGTGTATATTGACAAAATAAAAATTTAAAAAAAAAAAAAAAAACCCCCCCCAAAAAAAAAAAAAAAAAAAACCCCGGGGGGGGG
>NW_007731817.1:72770-83338 GCF_000696425.1 Galeopterus variegatus | reverse complement strand
CACACACACACACACACACACACACACAAAACCGGTGGCGGGGGGGGGGGAAGAAGATATAACAACTATACTTTCATGAAGTTGTTACAACAAGCAAACGGAAAGGACATTCTTGGGGGGGAGGGGAGAGAGGGAAGAGGGAGGGAGGTGTCGGTGATGGGTCATAATAATCATATACAGTGTATATTGACAAAATAAAAATAAAAAAAAAGAGAATGTAGATCTAATTTCCGGTTAATAAGAACAGCAGCCATGAGAGGAACAAGTTAAGCAAGGAAGCAATCTGAGAAATCTGGACTGTGGAACCTTCTACAGGATCAATCAAGTACATGGCATAGAGGACAGGCGAGGAGGTGGGGTGTATGGATTCCCAGTGAAAAACTGTTAAGAGACAACAACCGAATGGAATGTGTGGACCTGAGCTGGATCCTGCTTTGAATACACCAACATTAAAGCCATTTTAAGGCTAATTGGGGAAATTGAATATGGATAGAGGTTAATGTTAAGTACTTAGGGGTGATGACATAATGATGGTTAAGTAGGAAAATGTCTTTATTTTTGGAGAGTGACTTCTGAAGTATTTAGAGACAAAGTAGCATGAAGTCTGTAACTTTTTTAAAATAATGCAGCAAAAATGCATAAAGCAAACATGGTAAAGTGTACACAATTATTAAATTTAGCTGATGAACGCAGGATATTTATTATGCTATTCTTTATACTTTCCTATATATTTGAAATTTTCCTAAATAAAAGTTGAAGCAAATGAATCTGAGTTAACTAAGTTGTTTTATAGAGGGACATTATTTCCATGTTTTTAAAATATTAGAAAAAAGAATGTACATAAATGCACCCAAAGACCTATTTAGGAAAACGGTTTGCAAAATAATTATTATAAACTGTGAATACGTTTATTTTCTACTTGATTAACCTTTTAAAAGTAACTTAACAGCTGTGTTCACTAGTACATGAGGCAGAACATAACTCTTCTCTCAAAATGTGGTTCAGAGGATGAATTGAGGTAATGTTTTATAAACTATATGTTGTGATACAAAGACAACTTGTAATTACAGCTCTGGTTCTACATTGGCTCTTGCCTTATAGTTAATTTTCTAAAAGCAATGAATGTGTTCCTCCTCCTTAGGAGTAGGGACGTACTCCTAGATTCAAACTTATAAACATTTTTGTATTCAAACACATTTCCCATTTTTCTGTCATCTGTCAAAGAAAGAATATCATTTCCAATAAAAAACCTTATTTCCAATAAAAGTTAACATATGCATTCACACATGGAGTCATTTATGTTTACTAAAGAGAGTTCCCGCAGTATAGTTTTTAATTTCTAATTCACTTCACATCCTTCCTGAATACGGTTAAGATAAGGGACCGACATTATCAAATCAAAAGAGATGGGTTTTTTTGTTTTGTTTTGTTTTGTTTTATTGTTGCAGAGAAAAGGGAACTCTCATTCCTGAGGGAATTCTGAGGCATCTAACAAGAAGAGATGCTAGAGCCTAGTTATGAAACCCTATATTTTGCGGGTTTTGAGAATACCAAGGAGATGTTTAACTTCTAAAAATTCTGAATCTCCTCACCAGTCTCTATTTTAGTTATTTGAACCACATCTCCTTTTGTTGCTTTACCACCGAGATGAATTATTTTATATAACTGATCACGTGAGAACAGACTTAACACAAATGAACAAGTTTATAATTACGTTTTCTTTTAGATGTATGGATGGGGTCCTCAAATGTTATTTCCATCATTAAAAAAATAAACTACTAAATAATAGACAACTAAACACATTAGAGTGGAAAATTAGATATTTAAAGTTACAGTGAATGACCAAGGGCTATTAGGAACTTAGAATTCTTAAATTTAGGGTGTGATGTTGGTCTAGAAAGTTCAGAAAACATGATGACTACAATATATGCACACATATTAAACTTTGCATTTGGCCAAAGTTTCAGGTGCTCTTATGTCCTTGATTAGAGTCATTGAGATCTCATACTTCTTCAAAATATCCTTCTCCCAGTTACCACGGAGCCAAACAAAGCAGGATAAAGAGTTCTCCTGGGTAAGAAGGGCACAGCAAGCCCTCACCTCCATCAGTCCACAGTGCTCATCTTGGGCCTACCCAGCCTTGAGCAAGCAGCCTGGACGTTGGTTGGAAGGCAGTTGTGGGCAATTAGGGCCTGAAAAAAGCCACCTACACACCTATCTCAAGTCTCCCATAATACCAGCCAGTCATGGATAAGATTCAGACAAGTTTCTGCTGCCACACATCTGAGATGGGTACAGAGTTTAGCTGAGAATTTAGAGTAGAATTTCCTACCAGAGATTTTCCACAGCAAGGGGCAGGGGGATCTCATAATAGAGGATGCAAGATGCTCAGCACAAATCCAGGAGTCAGGTAGATAATGTCACTGAGCTTCAGAGCATACTATGAGAAGTGAGGTGGGTCACCTGGCAGGAGGTAGCCCAGGAGCCTGGAGCAGCCATGGTGTACTGCCTCAGATCAGCAAACAGTGTGCTGCATCAGTAGGGCATGCAGGAGAGACAGAGCCTGAGAACCACAGCCCCAGAAAGAGGAGACATCTCAGTAAAGGCCAAGAAGGACACAAGGAACAGGGACAGTCCGCAAAGCAGAAACCTCCTCCTTGTTGCTAGGGAACTGTTCACTCTGCATCCACACACTGTCCTAGGGAAGAAGAGGAGGGAAGACTGTTTGAGAGGGAAAGATGCTTCAACTGAGATTTTAAACTGACTTAGCAAGCAGAGTCCAGTTTTGAAGAAATAAAGCTACCTTTCTGTACATCTGATTTTTGCCTATAAATTTCACTCCCATTACCAACCTTTTAGAACATATCACCTAATATTCTGCTTCAAACTCTCAGAGCTGCTTTCTCAGCTCCTCAAGACAGAGAACTTGACATTGCTACTGAGCTGAATTCTTTCACTTTTCTTCAGCATGATCTTCACAGGGTAAACCTACCTCTTGATTCAGCTTCCCTGGCTTTGGAGACCATGTAAAATTGTCAGTTCCTGCCATTTTAATGTGTTTTAGCATAGCAGGCTCATGAAATGTGGCAGCTGGAAGCAAGACTGAGTTGGGAGCAGAGTTAGCTGGCTTCTTTGAGAAACTGAGGTTTTCCTGGTGAAGGATTTATAGACAAGGATACATTGCCACCTCTGGACTAGATCAAAATAAGAAAACCACTTGACTCTAGCACTTAAGAAAAAGAGAGTAGAGTCAAAGACAGTTTGAACACAGATGCCACAAAACAATGACACCCCCTCTTTACATCAACAGGTGGTGAGAAGGAATTCAACAGTAGGGAAAAGCTCAGAATTATACAGTACAGAGAAGGAGTGAGTGGGATTCCTCATAAGTGGCAACCAAGAAGAAAACGGCATTAAAAACAAAGCAGCACTTAAATTGACCTGAACTGAAGGAAAGGTGGGCAAGGCATTCTTCTAAATGACTCTAAATTTCAGAAAACCTTTTTTTTTCTCTTTGCATCCTGACAAAATTTTAGTTTATTGACCTCAAAGATTTTGGATTTGTGTTTCCAAGTGTAAGAGCACATCTCCCTAGACCTCTCCTTAAGTATTTATCTAAGTATTTGTGTGTGTGATATGTGTATGTGTGGGTCTGTTTAGGGTTGTATGCATGTGTGTGTAGATGTGATTTAAGCTGTAGGTATAATAGTCTACATATCCCTAGTGATTCAAAGATATTTTAAAAATCATTGCTAACCCATACAATATTCCATACAAAGTACCCAGAAGAGGATACTAGAATTAGGGTGTGATTCTAAAAAGCAGAATAGGATACTAGGATTGTACTAACATCTGGTGTTGACCACCTACACACAAATTGATTTTTTAAATGACATCAAGAACATTTTTTTTTTCTAAATTTAAATGCAGTTTGCAGAGTAAATTACCCTGGTCTGACAGTAAATTCACCAAATATCTGATCTGACATCATAATTGAACCAGGTGACCTGTCCCCACAGCATTTAATCCAACACTCTTGTTCTGGTTGGGACTATAACCCTAGACCTTTTTCCATCACATCAACTTGTGTTTCATTAACTGACAGAGTTCTGAGCCTGTCTGTTCCTGACTTCTTGCCTTCTCCTCAAGTCTATGAAATATCCCTGAGGACTTTCCTCCTAGGCAGGGTGTGTACTAGCTCCTCTAATCAAACCTGTTTCTGACCACTCTGGGTCAGAAGCCCACATTAGCCCAGCCTGCAAGACTTAACAAGAACATCTGAGTCCTAGCAAAAGGGAATGGGGATATGAGATTTCCACCAATACTAATCACTAAGCTGACTCCTCAATTTATCAATTTATCCCTGTGATCAACACATGCTTCAAAGTCTAGGCTCTCACATTAGGATCCTTCAACAACATCTCCGCTATCAATGGGTTTAAATTTTATAATTATTGTCAATACAATTGGCAAGCTTTGTGTTTTTATTCATTCATTTATTAGTCATGCTTTACTAAAAAAAAAGTAAACAAAATAGCAACAAAATATTATATTAAACATCTCTTATGGGTTAGGAATAGTAATAGGCCATAGTGATACAAGCCTAATTCAGAATTCAGAAGTAAAGTTGACATTTGCCTATATAGTGGGATTCGGAAGCACCACCTGCCCCAAATATGTCTTTTTTTTTCCCTACCTTTTTTTTTAAATTGCCCACTTTTAGACCCAAAAGAAAACAAATTAGCTACAAAAAAAAAGATTATCATATTTCTCATTAGCAAAAACAGAAATAAAATCTAATAAAGTAACTATGAAAATAAAATTATCATTCACTTATAAAGCATACAAAGACTAACAGAATTTATGATCTACAGTCAAACCTATCTGAAAGAATTATTAAAGGATATACTTCATCAAGAAGAAATTTAAACCCTAAAGAACAATGAAGAAAGGTGAGCACAGAAATTCATCACACAAAGTCAGTAACTTAATTAGTTCTTGATTAAAACAAATAGCTAATATTTCTGAATTGAAAATTAAAAGTAAAACAAAATTCTACATGAAACAAACAGATTTGAAGGTATATTCAATGCAGAGATAAAGCATACTGGGTCTTATGCTCAGGAGTAGAAAAAATATAGAAATGCTCATAGTAGTTAAAGATGACTCTAAGTGGGATTCTAATTTGAACATTCTTTGGTAGAAATCATTTTGTAGGTAAAAACTGAAATTCCTTCCAAAACAGTTTGCTACATATAACAGTAAAGGACAATACATTTCTTTTTAAATCTTCAAAATCTCTTCTATGCTGTTCAGTCATTCTTTTCTGCTGTTGCTCTTAGAACGTAGGGAGATTCAACCTATGAAATTGCAGTCAACTTCTCAGACACCCGACCACCCTCTGCTCTTAAGGGTTATGTGGCAAATGTCTGCTACCTCTTCCTTTACCCTAAAATCATGTCAAAATTTAAGTTTCAGGGCTCTTATACAAGCTTAAAAAGAATCTAAGCCCCACGGACTTTTGTTTATATGAATTACATTTATCACTATTCACTATATTAGAAATTAAAACTAAAAGATTTAAACATTTTTCACATATTTATTTAAAATGCACAATATTACAAAAATAACATTTTTATAAAAATAAATTATACTTCCCAAAGAAAAAACTTTTGTGAGATGAATGATGGTCTTTTACATTTTAACAAATCTCTTTAATGTCTGCCTTAACAGAAACAGCTGGATTCTCATGTGTAGTTCTGTATTTAATCTGTTGAGATCGTTGGGAGATGCTTGCACAGAGGATCCAAGACCAATGTTGGTATTATAGCACTTTATTAGTTTATAGCTCTTTTTGGTGTTACAGTGCTTTACTGCTTGCAAGCAAGGTGAGCATGAGCATCAGGCTAGTGTCTCCTTGAATGAAGGAAAGGGGCAGCCTTATACAGCCAAAACTTCCCACCCAAGTTCTCATTTAGGTCCCCTTATGCAAATGAGGGATGCAAGGCAAATGAGGGATGCAAGTCTGGCTAGTGTCTCCTTGAATGAAGGAAAGGGGCAGCCTTATACAGCCAAAACTTCCCACCCAAGTTCTCATTTAGGTCCCCTTATGCAAATGAGGGATGCAAGTCTGTTAATTCAGATTGGTTGGCTATGAGACATAGCTCATTGGCCAGTTCTGGAGCCAAATTTGCATTCGGCCCTTAGGGTGTCACAAAACCGCTGTTACCTTTCATTAGCACTTGGGTGCAGGAAGCAAGCTAGGTTACAGAAGCCAAAGTTTGTGATTAAGACAGCCAAGCATAAAATTTCTAAAACAGTTCCTCCAGCAGAAGGGGGCAGCTTTAACAATCAGAAAATTCTCAGGGTTCCTTGCTTCAAGATGTGCTGTTCTTGCTGAAGCATATGAAAGAAATCTGACTGTACACAGATATATACCATACTCAAGGAAGGGAGGAGTATTTTAATAGCCTTTTCCAGAAAATTGTGGATATTCTTTTTTGAAACTACACCAAAACTTGATAAGTGGAAATTTCTTAAAATTTAGTTGCAATGTGAAATCTTAAATCATCCAAGTAAACATTTTTACTTTATTACATTAAAATCCATTGGTCTATCTTGCACATTGAATAGTATTTTACCCCACATAAATTTGTGATATCACACATTGCTTCTTTAGAAAATGTTGGTTAACTGAGTTATGCTCATCTTCCAAATATTCACCTTTTATTATACAGTATCAAAAAGTCATATCTGTTAATATCACCATTGAGCTCTCCAGAAAAATTTTTAAGAGTCAGAAAACTCTCAAGCTCACGAGGATGGATACAAATTTTCAAAAATTTGAATTGTCATCTGAAAGTTTAAATTTTATCATTGGCAATAAATACTATAACCTGTTTTCTTGAGTTGACATTTTCAAGGAAATGACTGACAAATACACAACTCTGACCAACCACAGTTCGTGTGTCAGTCGTTCTTTCGAGTAAAAATGGTATTTTATGCAAAAAGTCAGTACAACTTGACTGCAAAACAACCTTCCCATGTATCAATAGAAGCAGAAATGCTTTATGTGTGCTTCCCATTTTGTCACACAAAATATTAAAAGCTTGTCTACTCAAGGGTCAAGATTTAATGAAATTAATAAATTTTATTGCTTAATTAAAGGCATTTTTAAGAGAAACTGGCTTTGTTGTTTTTTTACTGTGAAGACTGCAATGACCACTCTTCAGTTTGCTGCTTCTGTCTTACTTACTGTTAAGATGCTAAAGGTTTTACCCACCATTGCTTTTGCAGCACCACTGCAAATGTCAACATGGCAAAAAAGGCAAATAACACCTTAGAGTTACCACAAAAATAATTTCAGCCTTGTGGACCCATTGAATGTCTTGAGGACAACCAGGGGACCAATGGACCAGACACTGAGAACCCATACTCTTTAAAATAATTCTGCTGACAAGTAGTAGGCTCTTATAAATATTTGCTAATCAAATAGAGAAGCTGTACATGTGGCATACATCACGTGCATTAAAAATGATGCACCAATCAAATTTGCCAGAATAAGTGATACTTTCCTTCCTACTGCCTGTGCAGAAGAGGCCCATATTGCACTAGTGAAGTGATGGTGAGAGAAGGGAAATGTGAGGAACCAAGAGGTCTAATGACAAAAGTAGCCAGTCTTTTTTTTTAAATATTTTATTTTATTTTATTTCGTCAATATACAATGTGGTTGATTATTGTGGCCAATTACCGAAACCTCCCTCCCACATCCATCTCCCCGCTCCCTCCCAACAATCTCCTTTCTGTATGCTTGTTGTATCAATTTCAAGGAATTGTAATTGTTATGTCTTCTCCCCCTCCCCATTTTTTGTTTACTTATTTGTTTATTTTTAGCTCCCACAAATAAATGAGAACATGTGATATTTCTCTCTCTGTGCCTGACTTGTTTCATATAATATAATTCTCTCTGCATCCATCCATGTCATTGCAAATGGCAGTATTTCATTCGTTTTTATAGCTGAGTAGTATTCCATTGTGTAGTTATACCACATTTTCCGTATCCACTCATCCTATGATGGACATTTGGGCTGGTTCCAACTCTTAGCTATTGTAAATAGTGCAGCAATGAACATTGGGGTACAGGTATACCTTCGATTTGATGATTTCCATTTCTATGGATATATTCCCAGAAGTGGGATAGCTGGGTCATGTGGTAGATCTATCTGCAATTGTTTGAGGAAACTCCATACCATTTCCCATAGAGGCTGCACCATTTTGCAGTCCCACCAACAATGTATGAGAGTTAATTTTCCTCCACAACCTCGCCAGCATTTATTGGTCACAGTCTTTTGGATATTAGCCATCCTAACTGGGGTGAGATGGTATCTCAGTGTAGTTTTGATTTGCATTTCCCGGATGCTGAGTGACGTTGAGCATTTTTTCATATGTCTGTTGGCCATTCATATATCTTCCTTAGAGAAATACCTATTTAGCTCTTTTGCCCATTTTTTAATTGGGTTGCTTTTTTTGTTGTTGTAAAGTTGTTTCAGTTCCTTGTATATTCTGGATATTAATTCTTTGTCAGATGTATATTTTGCAAATATTTTCTCCCACTCTGTTGGTTGTCTTTTAACTCTGTTAATTGTTTCTTTTGCTGTACAGAAGCTTTTTAGTTTGATATAATCCCATTTGTTTATTTTTCCTTTGGTTGCCTGTGCTTTTGGGGTCATATTCATGAAGTCTGTGTCCAGTCCTATTTCCTGAAGTGTTTCTCCTATGTTTTCTTTAATAAGTTATATTGTTTCAGGGTATATACTTAATTCTTTAATCCATTTTGAGTTGACTTTAGTGTATGGTGAGAGGTATGGGTCTAGTTTCATTCTCCTGCATATTGATATCCAGTTATCACAGCACCATTTGCTGAAGAGGCAGTCTCTTCCCCAGTGTATAGGCGTGGTGCTTTTGTCAAAGATCAGATGGCTGTAGGTGTGTGGGTTGATTTCTGGATTCTCTATCCTATTCCATTGATCAGTGTGTCTGTTTTTATGCCAGTACCATACTGTTTTGGTTATTATAGCTTTGTAGTATAGTTTAAAGTCAGGTAGTGTTATACCTCCAGCTTTATTTATTTATTTATTTATGTATTTATTTATTTATTTATTTGCTCAGCATTGCTTTGGCTGTTGATTCTTCCAATCCAAGAGCAAGGGATATCTTTCCATCTTCTTGTATCCTCTCTAATTTCTCCCAGCAGTGGTTTGTAGTTCTCATTATAGAGATTTTTCACATCCTTGGTTAACTCAATTCCTAAGTATTTTCTTTTTTTGGTGGCTATTGTAAATGGGCAAGTTTTCTTGATTTCTCTTTCTGCCTGTTCACTATTGGAGAATAGAAATGCTACTTATTTTTGTGTGTTGATTTTGTATCCTGCTACTTTGCTGAAATCCTTTATCAACTCCAAGAGTTTTTTTGTAGAGGCTTTAGGTTGTTCAATATAAAGGATCATGTCATCTGCAAACAGGGACAGTTTGACTTCATCTTTTCCAATCTGGATGCCCTTTATTTCCTTCTCTTCTCTGATTGCTCTGGCTAGTACTTCCAACACTATGTCAAATAGGAGTGGTGAGAGTGGCATCCTTGTCTAGTTCCTGTTCTTAAAGGAAAAGCTTTCAGCTTTTCCCCGTTCAGGATGATATTGGCAGTGGGTTTGTCATATATGGCTTTATTTATGTTGAGATACTTTCCATCTCTACCTAACTTATCTCTGTCATGAATGAATGTTGAATTTTATCAAATGCTGTTTCAGCATTTATAGAGATGACCATATGGTCCTTGTGTTTGATTTTATTAATATGGTGTATCATATTTATTGATTTGCATTGAACCAACCTTGCATCCCTGGGATGAATCCCACTTGATCGTGGTGAATAATTTTACGTATGTGTTGCTGTATTCATTTTGCTAGTATTTTAGTGAGGATATTTGCATCTATATTCATCAAGGATATTGGCCTGTAGTTTTCTTTTTTAGTTGTATCTTTATCTGGTTTTGGTATAAAGATGATGTTTGCTTCATAGAATGAGTTTGGGAAATTTGCATCTGTTTTAATCTTTTGGAATAGTTTGTAAAGAATTGGTGTCAATTTCTCTTTGAATGTTTGGTAAAATTCTGCTGTGAATCCAACTCGTCCTGGGCTTTTCTTTGTTAGGAGCCTTCTGACAAAAGCTTCAATCTCCTTTATTGTTATTGGTCTGTTCAAATTTTCTTCGTCTTCTTGGCTAAGTTTTGGGAGCTTGTGTGTGTCCAGAAATTTATCCATTTCCTCCAGATTTTCAAATTTGTTGGCATATAGTTGTTTATAGTAGTCTTGAATGATTCTTTGCATTTCAGATGTGTCAGTTGTAATATCACCTTTTTTATTTCTAATTTGCGTTATTTGGATCTTCTCTCTTCTTTTTTTAGTTAGCCATCCTAATGGTTTGTCAATTTCATTTATCTTTTCAAAAACCCAACTTTTTGATTCATTTATCTTTTGTATTGTTTTTTGGGTTTCAATTTCATTAAGTTCT
>NW_007731817.1:70579-72096 GCF_000696425.1 Galeopterus variegatus | reverse complement strand
TACTGCTTTTGCAGTATCCCACAGGTTTTGGTATGATGTATCATTATTTTCATTAGTTTCAATAAATTTTTTGACTTCCTGCTTGATTTCTTCTTGGTCCCATATGTCATTAAGTAGCATGCTGTTTAATTTCCATGTGTTTGTATAGTTTCCAGAGTTTCGTTTGTTATTAATTTCTAATTTTAATCCATTGTGGTCTGAGAAAATTCATGGGATAATTCCAATTTTTTTGAATTTGTTGAGACTTGACTTGTGACCTAATATGTGATCTATCCTGGAGAATGATCCATGTGCTGATGAGAAGAATGAATATTCTGAGGTTGTTGGATGGAATGTTCTGTAGGTATCTGCCAAGCCTAATTGGTCTAGAGTATTGTTTAGATCTTGTGTTTCTCTGCTGATTTTTGCCTACCTGGTCTGTCCAATATTGACAGTGGAGTGTTCAGGTCCCCTGCTATTATGGTATTAGTGTCTATTTCCTGCTTTAGGCCTAATAGAGTTTGTTTTATAAATCTGGCTGCTCCAACATTGGTTGCATATATATTTATGATTGTTATGTCTTCTTGATGGATGAATCCTTTTATCATCGTGTAGTGTCCCTCATTGTCTCTTTTTATGGTTTATCGTTTAAAGTCTATTTTATCAGATATAAGAATAGCTACTCCAGCTCATTTTTCTTTTCTGTATGCATGGTAAATCTTTTTCCAATCTTTCACTCTTAGTCTATGTGAGTTTTTATGGGTGAAGTAGGTCTCTCAAAGGCAGCATATAGTTGGGTCCTCCTTTTTAATCCAGTCAGCCAGTCTGTGTCTTTTGATTGGGGAATTTAAGCCTTTTACGATAAGAGTTGTTATTGAAAAGTGTTGATTTATTCCTAGCATTTTATTGATTATTGTTTGGGTGTCTTAGGTGTCTTTTGTTCCTTGCTTTCTGATGTACTGTTTGTTTTCTGTATTTGTTGGTTCCTTGGGTTGTAGATAGCCTTTTTGTTTGTTTTCTCCTCATGAATGCCATTTTTATTATAATAGCGGGTTTTGATTTTTCTTGGGTTTTTATGGCATTGGTAGTTATTTTTCAGGAACCAAACTCAGTACTCCCTAGAGAATTTCTTGTAAGGGTGGTCGTGTGGTGGTGAACTCCTGCAGTTTTTGTTTGTCTGAGAAATATACTATTTGCCCTTCATTTTGGAAGGATAGCCTTGCAGGGTAGAGTATTCTTGGCTGGCAATCTCTGTCTTTTAATATTTTGACTATATCATCCCATTCCTTTCTGGCTTTTAGGGTTTGTGATGAAAAGTGTGATGTTAGCCTAGTTGGGGCTCCCTTATAGGTGATTTGATGCTTCTCTCTTGCAGCTTTTAATATTCTCTCTTCATCTTTGCCAATTTGACTATAACATGTCTTGGAGAAGACATTTTTGGGTTGTATACATTTGGGGATCTTTGATCTTCCTGGGTCTGAAGATCTGTGTCTTTTCCTATACCTGGGAAACTTTCAGCCACTATTTTGTTGAATATG
>NW_007731817.1:66205-69903 GCF_000696425.1 Galeopterus variegatus | reverse complement strand
CTAGCATTTTATTGATTATTGTTTGGTTGCCTTACGTGTCTTTTGTACCTTGCTTTCTGATTTACTGTTTGTTTTCTGTTTTTTGGTTCCTTGGGTTGTAGATAGCCTTTTTGTTTGTTTTCTCCTCATGAATGCCATTTTTATTATAATAGCGGGTTTTGATTTTTCTTGGGTTTTTATGGCATTGGTAGTTATTTTTCAGGAACCAAACTCAGTACTCCCTAGAGAATTTCTTGTAAGGGTGGTCGTGTGGTGGTGAACTCCTGCAGTTTTTGTTTGTCTGAGAAATATACTATTTGCCCTTCATTTCAGAAGGATAGCCTTGCAGGGTAGAGTATTCTTGGCTGGCAATCTCTGTCTTTTAGTATTTTGACTATATCATCCCATTCCTTTCTGGCTTTTAGGGTTTGTGATGAAAAGTCTGATGTTATTCTGATTGGGGCTCCCTTATAGGTGACTTGACACTTCTCTCTTGCAGCTTTTAAGATTCTCTCTTTGTCTTTGAGTTTTGCCAATTTGACTATAACTTGTCTTTGAGAAGGCCTTTTTGGGTTGAATATGTATGGGGATCTTTGAGCTTCCGGAATCTGAAGATCTGTGACTTTCCCTATCCCTGGGAAGTTTTCTGCCACTATTTTCTTGAATATGTCTTCAATGTAATCTCCTTTTTCCTCCCCTTCTGGAATACCCAAGACTCAGATATTTGAGCACCTAAAGTTGTCTGATGTCTCTCTCAGATTTTCTTCAATGCTTTTGATTCTTTTTTCTTTTTCTTTTTTTTTTGGCTGCCTGTGTTATTTCAAACAGCCCATCTTTAAGGTCAGAAGTTCCCTCTTCTACTTCTGCAGCCTGCTGGTTAAACTCTCTGTTGTGTTTTCTATTTCACTGAATGAATTCTTCAGTTTGGCAAGCTCTGCTACATTCTTTGTCAGGGCATTGATTTCCTTGTACATTTCTTCTTTCAGGTCCTGTGTACTTTTCCTCATTTCATCGTGTTGTGTAGCTGAGTTTTCTTGTATCTCATTCAGTTTCCTTAGAATTATCACTCAAAATTCCTTGTCAGACATTTCAAGGGCTTTTTGTTCTATGGGATCTAGAGCTTGAGAGTTTTTACCCTTTGGTGCTGTACTTTCTTGATTTTTCATATTTCTGATATCTTTTCTTTGATGTCTAGTCATTGTGGCAGGGTTTGTCTGACTTGACACTTTTGTCTGACTAGGATGTTGCTGGGGTTGCCAATTTGATATGGCTACCTCACTGTCTGCTCAGTTGGCCACTTGTGCCTTACGTGTGTGGTTGCCTTGGGTCTTGGGCCTCTCCAGGGAGCCACCTCTCTGGTCAGCATGCACTCGGCCAGGCTGCTGGGTCACAGGGCAGTACCACAGGGTGTGTGGTCTCTGCGGAGCTTCCTCCTCCCCTGCTGGACAACTCCCTGCTCCGCGTGCACTGGGCCGGTTTGTTGGGTTGCATGGCAACACCACAGAGCATGTGGTCTCTGCAGAGCATCCGCCTCCCCTGATGGATGTCTCCCTGCTCCATGCGCACTGGGCCAGGCTGGGAATGGAGCCAGGTGGCAGCGGTGAGGCCTACCTGCTGGATTGCAAGGCAGTGGCCCCACAGGGGATGAGGTCTCTGCAGAGCTTCCTCCTCCCTTGCTGGACATCTCCCTGCTCCATACGCACTTGATGTTATATTTTTATAGTTGTAAATTGGTTGATTTGTGGGAGAGAGTGACACCACTCTGGGGACCATCTATTCCGCCATCTTGACCAGAGGAATAAAAGTAGCCAGTTTTTAAAAAGTGCCTTTTATATTGTCTAAAGTGTACTTTAAAATATTTCAACATAGAGTGTTATAGGAGTATTTACAGGTTAGTTTCCATGTATATCCTAAGGGCAATTAGTTAACATTTGATGTTTTCTAATTATGATTTCACACTACATAGTGTTTAGTTAGCATTTGAAAGAATAATCAAGAGTCCACACTCCAGAGAGCTACTGGTCTCAACTCTCTTGATGGTTTCACCATCACTGAAGAGTTTTATGATTAGCATAAGAATTGGTTTCCCATTGGTGTGTTGAGTTCTCTAGCTGTCAATACTCTGCCCTATTGTCACACACTGTTGCTGGGACAATTTAGGACTGTCCACACAACACTGCTGAGAGAGCACAACCAGAAGCTTCATGCTTGCAGTGCTCCTAGACCCTGCCCTTTGCCCCTCTTGCCATTGATGACTTTAATCTGTGTCCTTTTGCTATAATAAACCATGATCATGAGTATAACAGCTTTCAATGAGTTTTTTGAGTCCTTCTGGCAAATTATTGAACCTGAAAGTGGTCTTGAAAACCCGTGAACTTGCAGCTAGTGTTGGAAGTGAGGATGCTCTTGGGGACTCCTGAATTTTGTAGTACCTGAGTAAGAAATCGCTTTATTCCTCTAGAAACAAAAATGGGATGAAAGTTAGCTCAGTCTTAGAGCAAAGAGGGAGAAAAAGTACACTAAACTCACCAGATCCTCCCCTACAGCAAGTAGAACCTGAGAGAAGGGTCTAAAGACTAAAAAGGTTGAAAACAGAACAAATTTAGTACTTTAAATCCAAACTAAAAGTACAGGGTAACATGAGATGCTATGTCCAGTTTGCCTCAATTGCATATGACAGTTCGTGGAATTTTTTCCACGAACATTTTCAAGTACCTTTGTACAGGTGGAATCCCTCACTCTTTATGAACTTGAATTCTTCGTAGGAGCAAAAGGATAAAGGGTTGCCAGTGGGGGTAGAGCTGCCATGTGGTAAGGTAAAGGGGTCCCAGACTCGCGGTCCTTGGCAGGGACATCTCCCCCTTTTCACCCTAGAAAGCAGCAGCACACAGGGAAGTTCAGAGCCACAGTAGAGAAGAAAGGAGCTGGCTTTCAGCCAATCTTATGATTCAAAAGCTGCCTTCATCCAAATGTCTCAGACAGCCCTGCTCCCCAGTTCACACTTCATGTAGTGGCAAAACAGAATGAGAAGTCAAGAAGAAAATCCAGAGCCCTAAGGGCCTCCACAAGGCCAAGGTGTACATTTCAAAGTGAGACGTGTTTGGGAAACATAGTGTTTCTAACATCCTGGAGGTGAGAGTTATATGCCATCCCAAAGAACAAAGCACCAATTTATTTCCCCTTCAGGACATTCTGTTTTCCTCTCAACAGCTCATGTGTACTATACACACCAGCTGAGGAAGGACAGGTCAGTGGGTCTCAGTAACCTGCTTTCTTGAAGGGTAAGAAAGCAGCATGTACAGAGCAGCATCTGTTGCAGGCTATAGCTGCCTCATCCTGACAGTGTCACTCTGCATCAGTTACAAGGGCAGTTCCTCTGTCATTACAGCACATCCCAGCCAGCCAAGGAGTCAAGCTCCGACTTCCTTTCCTGTTAGAACCCACTCCCCTTTCCACAAAGGCAAGGGCCCAGATGCACCATGAACACTTAAGAACTGTTTGTTCCAAAGCCAATTAAAAATTTGGGAGGAATCATTGTTTTGGCCTGTCTGAGTGTCTGCTCTCTTCAGTAATTTTAGAAGACCCAGGCAGGCTCTTGTGTCCCTGCTTGGTCCTCACATCTGTTTTATCTTCAACCTTTCCACCTTCATCAATTTGTCATTTCATTCAAGAAGACTTTTCTCAGTCATCAGTAAGCCCCTCGTAAAAATTCATTTTGC
>NW_007731817.1:65055-65668 GCF_000696425.1 Galeopterus variegatus | reverse complement strand
AAGCCAGGTGATTCCTTGCTGTTTGACAAACTGTGAGTATTCTGAGTGCTTTTCACACATTGAGAAAACAGCCAAATGAGATGACACCTAGCTAGGCTCAGGGGGAAATCACCATGCCACATGAATCTGTCAAATGCCCATTGCTGTTAGGTAGCTTCATTTAGTTTAGTAACAATTCATTTTACCAAGTACATTTTTAGAAAATATACTCTCTATTAAGTGAGGTAAAGCCTTCCTTAGAGTCTCCACATCCATTCCTATCCATTTCTGTCTCTCTCTCTCTCTTTCATTGTGATACCTGCCCTTCCAGATGCCTATTTTAAAAACATCTCATTCTAGATCACACCTGGATTCTATACTATCTCAGGAATCCAAAATATAATCACAGGAAATCTAAGTAGGAAAGATAACAAAGTCTGGCATGAGGCTCAAGCTACAGTGTGGAAAATTCAGTTCCAATGATTAAAGGGATTAGAAAGATACAGGATTATCAATTAATAATTCATTCATTTGTTCTTTGGTTCTTTCCTGCATTTTTTTCATTTAATATACATTCAGGGGCAGGCCATCCTAGGAAAACATCCATCTTTACTCAAAAATTCAATATGTATGT
>NW_007731817.1:62046-64541 GCF_000696425.1 Galeopterus variegatus | reverse complement strand
ATTCAGGGGCAGGCCATCCTAGGAAAACATCCATCTTTACTCAAAAATTCAATATGTATGTAGTGAAATAGACTACAGAACACCAAGGAAACTTAATCCATATGCATATGTTCCAGGTGCCTCTCTAAGATCCAATGCCTGGCACAATGTCAACAACAGACAAATAGATAACCATGCAATAATAATGGCCCAAATGACCTTACTTTACTCTTGGAAATGTTCCAGAATACAATAGCCATGTCAGGATTAGTCTTACAGTCAGCATATTTATTACATGTTATTTTATTAGCCTGCCAATCAGGGCATTTATTAAGCACTTCCTATTATAAGGCAGACTCAGAGCTAATGTTGGAGAATTAAAGGAGTCTAGCATATTTATTACATGTTATTTTATTAGCCTGCCAATCAGGGCACTTATTAAGCACTTCCTATTATAAGGCAGACTCAGAGCTAATGTTGGAGAATTAAAGGAGTCTAAGAAATTCCGTCCCTCATTCCATGAGATTATAATCTAATTGTAAGATAAAAACATAAGTGTGGAAGGAGAGTACACCCCATGGGTGCAGTGAGTTTGCACTGGGTGAGGTTACTCAGGAGAGGCTTCACAGAGGAACAAGTGCTGGATTTCAGATTACAGAGAGGGGAAGTTGCAGAGGTTAGTGGGGATAGTCAGACAGAATGAGTGCTAAGATGGTGACTTTTTTCTTTCCATTTGTTTTCTTTTAGGAAGGAAACTTTCTGAAGCCAGCCATATGTTTGGGTCCTGATTCAAGCATCCCAGCAGAGTGTCACCATCAACCTGCTCCCGTGGCTCCCATCCTTTCCAACCCTGCAACCAGTTGCCATGATCAGATCCAGCAGACTAATTCTTCTTCTTTTATACTCTTTGCAGCTGCTCCTCACCTATTCTAATACATTTTCTTAGATTGAGAAGTCAACAGATCGGCGTTTCCCTTTCTCTTCCAAACAAAGCTCAGAAAGAAGCCTCTGAAGTAAAAAAACATTTTCCTGAAATTAATTTCAAGTTATAAAGACTTGAAAGGAGCCATCCGAGGGGCCTTTCTAATGCCTTGGGGACTTTTAGATGATGGGTTAATGTACTGGTAGCCTGAAATTCTCTTGATCTATTCTTGAGGACACCTCTCTCACAAACCAGTAAAACTAAGGACACTTTCTGAATCATGTAACCTCTTAGAGGACAGTTGTGACTCACACACACTCCTCAGTGACGTTCCTAACAGATTCTCTATCTTCACGTGTGTCAGAGATCCACGCTGATATCCAGTAATTACTAGCATTGAACTCAGAATCTTCTGTATGCTTTACTGACAGGTCCTCATCAATTACTCCCCCCCCCCATTCATTCCCTTCAAAAGGCTATCTTGGAGAGTATCCAAATCTCATACCCCACTCCTACTGGGATCAAGTCTCAATGCTATTCTTGATTCAAACTTGACATTAAGGAGCATATGAGCCCTGTTTCATCAGGAGTCTTCTACCTCCTCTTGAATATCTCCTGAGCAAGTCCTCTCCCATAATGTGCAAAGAGACATTAGTATTTTTATCCATGATGTCTCAGCATTCAATGTTTATTATTTTACACACACAGATTTCTAGACAAATCTACAAAAAGCAGCAGCCAGACCTTTTTGTGAAAAAAAATCTATAGTTAGGGGCAGTGTTTCTGTATTTCAGAATGCTGTCAGTAGATCTCCTTAAAGAGCATATTTTGGATCATTAAGAACTCCAGGAGAAGAAAATTTATAATACCATTTTGGGGATAGAGTACAAGGAGGATAAAATTTAATGAACCTTCATTTTATGTAAATACAACAGAACGTTGGATTTATAGAACTGATACCATCAGGGAACTCATTTAATTTTATGTAACCCAAGGTCCCAGACTAAAGAAATGAATCTGTTAAAGTTGGTACTCTGTTAGACCAAGGGCCAGTAACTTTGTAAAATATGTATGCCAAGACGCCAACCCTGGGTAGCAGGAAGCAGATTGACATTTCAGCTGACACAATATAGGAAAGAGGAGTTTTCTAATAAATGGAAGAAGGTGGGCTCACTCTCAACAATTTTTGTATTGTAATAAGGAAAGGGGCACATGCGTTGCTTACCCTCAATGTGGTCGTAACTTGTCACAAAACTATCTTCAGGGGCTGGTGTCATGAAGGAAACAGAACAGGAAATTCTGGGCAATGTCCTCTTGGGACACATGGAAGGGAAGTGAACTCATTCCAAATGTGATAGAATCCAGGTGAAAAAGATAACTTTGCACCAGACCTTGGAGTTGAAGGTCACATGAAAAAAGCTGGCAAACCAAGATGCAAAGGTTAAAGACAGAGTTAAAAATGAGAGGAGCCGGAAGACCAAATGAGAGCATTGTTCAAAGAGAGCAACACAACGGTGCAGGGAGGGGATTCGAGCTCCTTCACGGTTTTTATCTATGTGTTAGCATGGTACCCGTTAGTCAGGCATTGGGTACA
>NW_007731817.1:60808-61215 GCF_000696425.1 Galeopterus variegatus | reverse complement strand
AAAACTACAAGGAATAGTACAATAAATTCTGCTAGAAGTAACAGCAGAGCCATTATCACTCCTGGACCTAATGGAGTGAAATGAGGGAGCAGTCGCCGGTTCTTAGAGAGAGAGTGATGTTCAGAAGGACACCTGAGACCTTAGGTGGAGGAACACAGACAACCTTAAAGTGACTTCTGGGGGGAAGCTAGAGGAATAAATAGGCAGATCTCAATCTCCTCCCTGCCTCCAACCTCCTACCAGGGCTCCCCATCGAATGAACCAGACTAGATGCCAGAGGGCATGGGAGTTTGTTGGTGCTGTTCATATGGATCAGTCTTCCACAGCACAGAGCAAAGCAGAGAACGGTGGAGAGTGAAGACAGAGAATCCTATAGACGCTGTCTGCCTTGAAGTAGCAGACTCCCC
>NW_007731817.1:49057-59713 GCF_000696425.1 Galeopterus variegatus | reverse complement strand
ACAACCACAGGCCAGGACACCTGGCTTGGCAACCAGAGGGCATGTTGAACATTAGTGCCCACTTATGCCCTTGGGCTGGGCCTCTTGTACTCATATAGAGCACAACCTGCATAATCATAAAAGGCAGCTCTGCATTCATATTTATTGAGTTCTTACTGTATACCAAGATGAGCAATTGCTTTGAATTATTTTAGTTTTCCAATTGGGCTAGTGGTGGCACCAAAGAGCTGTAGTTTGGTTAAGCCATAAACTCAACTCTGAATAAATCCTAACACAAATTCCTTCAACATAAAACTATTATCTGCCAAAAACCAAAGAATGAAAGAAGCTCAACAGGTCGAAAGAATAACAGTAAATTAGAGTGAAGCTCCCTAGCAAAATCGGCATCTTTTTTCTGTGGTTGACTCCATTTTCCTGCAAAGATATTCCAAATTCTGAAGCCATGTGTTACCTGGAGACCTTATTCTACACGCCCCCCCCCCAACCCCTCTCTTGTATGAGCCTGCCATGATAATCTTTTCAAAACACACTATGGACCTCTGTCTGATATACGTTCAATGCAATGAAACACCCTGAAATGGGTCACCTGGGAACCAACTGAGACAAACATGCTGGAGGCAAGAAATCCTACCATATGGCTTTCTAAAACATTCAGTGGAATAGAAGACTGAAGGCTTGTTTTTTACACCTGTCCATGTTGCTAATTTAAACTACACTGAGACAGGACTTCTCTGTGCCTCAGTTTCCTCATTTATATAATTCGGTTTAATTAGATCAGTAAAGTCTCCTTTAGCCCTGTTTCTATGGTTCTCATAGGATTAGAAAAAGAAATTGTGATTTTTACATAAAGGGTCCCATACTTTCTATTTTGAGTATTATCTAAGGGTATCTGTACAGTATTATCATTATTACTTAAACTCTGTCCCCAGTCTCCAAAATCAGGCATCCCAATGTCATTTCCTCTATTTTTCCCACAGCTGAACTTCTCCTTCTGTGACTTCTATAATCCCCTTGGTAAAAGAGTTTTCCCTCTTGCCCTCTAAGCCACCTGCTAATTGGCATGTGATGGAGCATCCCACCTGTACGATCTCTCTCTCCTGCTAATAAATGACACAAATTAAAATGATCACACTTATCGTATATTCCACTTGAGATTAAATAAGGGAATGTTTTATTCTGTATAAGTATCTTCCAGCTGTAGGAAGAAGATGTTAATCAGACATTAAAGATGCCAAGAAAAAAAAATTTAATATGTAAATAGCTACTTTGAGTAATTAGCTATTTGCTATTTAATAAATGCTAAATAAGATCTCCTAGTTCACTGCAGCACTGAAGAAAAAGTAATTCAAAGGACACCACAATGGGTTAGTGTTGACAAGAGACTACAGCCCCAGTGAAATGTCTAAAAGTTTAATCAGGTTCTTCTGGCAATGGAAAAGCCCAGCATCAAAGCTTGAGGCAGATTGAATGGGTCTGGGTGGGAAGGGAGCAAAGTGATGGAATAGGTCCTTTTCAGCTGGCAGAGAGAGGTCATCAAGTACATGGTGATCACAGGAGTCTTTCCATTTACACCTAACTGCTAAAGGAGCAGCAAATGGATTTGAACCATGACAACCAATCATTACCCGGGTGTGAAAGGTGAGCTTTTCCTGGTTTGGTTAGTTTATGCATTTTCGCCTTACTGTTCAGATCCTGACATTGACGGGGGTTTCACATTAGAAAACTGCAAATAAATAAAGCAAAACCATGAGAGTAACAGCTAGACCAGAGACTTATCACACATGGTGTGGGCTAGAAGGTGGACAGGCATGGTCACACTGATCTGTCTCTGTGCCAAGATCTCACCGGAGATGAAGACCTGCCTGACTGGGGGTCGTCCCAAGGGTGAAGGGTTTTACATTCAGTGATCTCTCCAAAGTAGGACCCCCACTGAGTACGCCCTTCATAAAGACCTGTCAGTGTCTAATAAAGCATGCAACTCGGCAGATGTCTGTGACTAATCGTGGAGCTAATATATGTCACTTTTGCCCCTTATATTGTCTTCTAGGACAAAACACACAAAACTAAACTAAACTCAGCTAATTATTTTCTGTCTCTTAACTGTGTGTTTCCTACTTGACTCTAGAACTGAAAACATTTGTTTGAAAAAGGATTGTCTGTCTTTCCCGCTCATTTTCCCTTACTGCCTTTATGTCTTTCACCTGGTGCCATTGGACCCTCCCCAGCCCTAAAGCTGTTGTTAAGAAACCACCATCTTACATCCCAAAGTTGCCCAAACCTTAGCTCCAAGTGTGGGATAAGGAAACAGGAGATAGGAGGTGTAGTGGTTATACTCAGGCTCCAGAGCCAAAGTGCCATAGAGTCATTTGCTCAACTTCTGTCTCCGGGACTGCCAACTGCAAGAGAAATTGGTGCAATTAGAACACCTACTTCACAGATTTGTTGCAAGGATAAACAGAGTTTATACACGAGAAGTGCTTAGAACAGTGCCTGACAGAGAGTAAGCAATCAGTATGGGCTGCTATAGTTTCCTTTTATCATTGAAAAAGAATTGCTACTTATTATCAAAAATCTGAGAAATAGAGAAGGGCAAAGCAGACAAGTAAAGCCATGCCTATTCCTGACATTAAATATATCCCTTGTCAATATTTTGGTTTATTTTTTCTTAGCATACATAAACACATACTTAATTTTTTAAAACAAAATAGTGCCATACTATATTATCTTTTCTGCTCTTTTCATGTAATGCTGTGAATATTTTCTGATGTTCTTAGTATTCTTGAAAAGCATGATTATAATTGGGTGTGTTATATGGTAATTGGTGTGTATATATACCACATGGCTATGATACAATTTATTTTACCATTCCCTCACCAATTACTGAGCTGTTAGATAATTTTCGGTTTCCCACTGCTATGGTTAGAATGAGGGTGTCCCCTCCAAAATTTATGTTGGAAATTAATTCCCAGTGCAACAGTGTTAATATGTGTTGCCTTCGGGAAGGCAGAGCCCCCATGGATGGGATTAAGTGCCCTTATAAAAAGGGTTTGATGGAGGAAGTTTGCCCCTTTTGGCCCTTCCACCTTCTGTGAGGACATGTGAGGACACAGTGTTCTATCCCCACTGGAGGACACAGCAACAAGGTGCCATCTTGGAAGCAGAGAGCAAGCCACCCTCGCCAGACACTGAACCTGCAGGCACCTTGATCTTGGACGTCCCGGTCTTCGGAACTGTGAAAAATAAATTTCTATTATTTATAAATTACCTAGTCTCTGGTATTCTGTTGTAGCAGCACAAGTGTACTAGGACACCTGCTGTTATAAATTATGCTGTAGCAATATACTTGACTGACAATCTTTGGCCCACTTCTTGATAGCTTCTGATATAGGAAGTGAGATGTGAGCTTACTTTATGGTCATCTCTATTATCAGGCCCTTTGTTATCAATGGATAGTGGTCTAGTTTTCTGATTTATATGTATTCTGGTCATTCAGTTAGAAGCCAGGGATGGGAGATATGTTTGGAGAAACGGGTTAAAACACCTTCCTTACTTACTTCCATCAGGAGCCACGAAGCCAAGCATATGTCATAATACAGGCATATTTTACTTTCTTCAACCAAAGAGTTAGTAGAAATTCATTCCAGGTTTTGGCAACAGGTTTTTCATATTGTTTTTATCTTTTTCTTTGCCTATATAGTATTTTAGTGGAAAAATGAGCAATATGGTGTCAGGGACTGTTACTTGATCTGTATTATGTTATTCATAATATGTAACTATGTATTTGTGATCCACAGATGCACAGAATCACATTAATCACACCAAAAATGTGTCTTATTTCAATATCAAATTGTTGTCTCTAGATCATTCTAGAATTTATAATTTTCTCCAAATAATATAGTGTGCCTTGGTTGAGACAGTACATGGATGAAAGAAAGGGAGATGAGTATGTGTGAATTGACCACATATTTTCTTCTCCATAGCATATAATAATCAGTAAACAAATCATGGCCAGTTTTTATTGCCTCGTTTTCTACATAGACAGTAAAAGTAAAAGGCATTGTTTGGATGGTATAATGGAAGAACACGGAGATCAACGTAAGCCTTCACAGATTCTGATTTTATCTCCTTTACTTTGTGGCAAGTTATTTATACAGTTTAATCTAAAGTTTCCTCAGCTGTAAAATAATAGGGTTGGTTAAGATCAAGCGTGTAGATTGCCACTTCTCCCACTTTCATGGAAAACATTATTAACAGATAATGACTATTTTTTTTCAGTTGACCATCAGGTGTAGCTGCAAAGTCTTCCTAGAATCCAGGACTCTGCAAAGTCTTCCTAAAATCGAGGGCTCTAGGAAGCTGCAACTAACTGATCAGAGCTGGCAAGCACGTTGAACTCTATTTACCATTGCTAAAATAGATTATACGTAAAGTCTTTTCAACTTTGAGTCTAAGATTGCTGTCAGTGGAGACCAAAGACACTATAGCAATTAAGTGAAAAACCCTTATCCAGAGTTTAACACATATCTAAAAGTGAGTTATAGGAAGACCATGTTATCATAAAGGCTTGTATTTGGATGTACACACTTTCATACAAAAATTGTCATTACCGGTGATTCTTCTCCCTATCTGAAAATATGTAGCTTGACCTCAGGGTGAGAAAAAGAATTGAAATCTTCCACACTGACATTTAGGTGTTATGAAGTATCATTAGCCATGCCAGCAGAGTATTTGTTATGAAATCTAGAATAAATGCTCTGCAGTAAGTAGGATCTCATAAGAGTATCAAAGCCCTTGGGTAAGGAAGGTCCAAATAGTTAACATCTCTGCTTTAAGGCAGGTGGAGAAACCACTACAGGGGCCACCAGGGCCTTGTTAGTGAGAGAATGTCAGACTATTCCCTAGCTATCACACAGTCTCTCTCTTCTCCCAGTAGCCCATTCCTATAAATCCACCTGTTTAGTCAGGATCTTCAAGCAGAGACACCTCAAAAATCAAGAACCATCTTTAGATAAATTTGTTCTCAGGCAAATGTCTATCCACCAAGACACCCTGGCAAATTATTATTCCAACCAGGAATTAAGAATCCCCATGCCTAATCTATTTCATGACATTAAATAATCTAGGTTTTTAAATGATATTACTTGTGTTCAAACCCCTAGGACGTTGTGATTCTGATCAAGATTTGGAGTTAACATGGTCATCATTTGTGCATCTCAACAATGTGTATTTTTTCAATTCTCTGTAACCTTCTCCCTGCTCCTCCACCCCTTATCAAACTGATGAAACACAGTCTTTTACACATTCCAGTTCTGAGTGCTTCCCATGTGATACATATTTTCCCTTTGATAATAATATAAGCTTCCTGCCACCTGTGACCCAATAGGTTTAAGTTGTTTGTTTCCTAATCGACTCGAAGCTCTCTGCTACTTAGCCCTGGACTTGACCCTCAACTCCCTCATATGCTAGAGTTTAATAATTTCCCCTGAGTTCTAGTTACAGTGTGCACCTGGTGTTTTCTTGATTTGCAGAAGCCTTCCTAGCAGCACAATCCTGTGCTATGTCCAAAAGCTGGAACACAAGGTGCTTTAAGGATGAAAGTCAGGTATTCACAAAATATAGAATTCAAGAACTCCCTGTCCTTCCCTGCCACACACATTCACATAGAACGCCTGGTGTGTGCTTTCCCTGACAGTTTGAAAAGATCTTTGAGGTTTAATCAGTAGATAGTGGCAAAAGGATAACACAGTGTTCATAGCGGGAATTCTTATCTCAATGCTCCTGCTGGCAGAACACCAAAGACTCCTGCCTTGCAGTTTATTTAGCTGTAAGGAATAGGGGTCAGGGTGATTCTTGGGTTACTATATTAAAAAACACTACTTTCTCAAATCAAAAGTGATCTCTAGGCAATAGGTAACAGCAACCTGTAAGAGATTCAGGCTGAAATATTTATTTTAAAGGAGTACATTTCTTTCCCCTATAGTTTATATTGTAATAATTCCTGACTTACTAATCTTGGTTCTTTTTTTAAATTCCTTTTTACTTTTATTTTAGCAAATGATCATTCCTAATTAAGTTAATAGCGGAAAATAAAAAAGTTAATCTCTACTGATGCACCAGAACAAGAAAAATATATGCTCATAACTTGCAGTGGCTAAGCAAACACTGATTTTTAGAGCAGTTATACCCTAGATTCATAAAGACAATTTAAAAATTCTATGAAAACAACTGAGTTTTTTAAGATAAAAATTGTATATATTTTATATATTTATATATAGTTATTTGGGGGGTTTTATTGGGAATGTTTTTTAGAATTTCAATTATTCTATTAATTCAAATATCCTACAGTACATTACAAACTGCTTTGCTGCTCCTACGGTGGTCCTTGGACTCGCAGCATGGTATCACCTGGGAGTTTATTGAAAAAGCAGTATTTTGCACTCCACTCCTACTAATTCATAATCTGCAAGTTAACAAGATCTCTAGGTGGTTTAGATATACAGAAAAGTGTAAGTAGCTCTGGCATAAAGAAATGAGCCTGGACTTTTTCAGTCCCACAGACAATATCTCAGATTCAAAGTTCATAACTTTTGACTTCAGAAAATATTGCAAACATTTTAAATGCTATATTCCTCTTCTGTACAAAGAGTGCAGTGATATATATTACAGAGTTGTTAAGAGGTTAAAGACAACCGATACATAGGAAACAGTTAATTATCACAGGATCTGAAGTCCAGAAGTTTCCAATGGCTGTTTGTTGCCCCTTTCCAAAGGCTGCAGGCTGTAGGCTGCCAAAGCAGAATGTGATGAACATTTCTCCTACCTTTGCTTTTCTACTCAAAATTTCTATTGTGATATTTTAATTCCCTACACTAGACTACCCTAATTCCCTACACTTAACTATCCTAATCTTGATTAAAAAGACAAGATTCCTACAAAAAGTCCAACCTTTTAGATAATAAGAAAAAAACTTTATAAGAAGTAGAGAAAATGGGTGTGCTAACCAATTTGGGGGCATTAATCCTATTGACTTGATCTGTTTATTGCTCATCATTTATTCTTTAGAAAACATTTATTTACTGGCTACTCTGTTTTCTACACTATGCTGAGTACTTAAACCACTATAGAATCTGAAATCATGCATTTCTTTAGTCACATATAAAATTATTAGAGAACAATTTATAAAAATCATCTTAGTTGATAAATTTCATAAAACAAACAAAGTGTTCTTAAAGACCAGTAAATGGAGAGCCCTGTGTAAGTCTAAAGCAATAGAATTTATTGAAGTTATAGGATGTGAGCCAGTTTTAAAAGATAGGTAGAATGTAAATGTTCATAGATATGGGAAAGAAAGAAACACACATACTTGTACATACATAATATGATACTTAAGGTTTAAAACAAACTGTGCATGTAAACTTCTTAATATTGCACCTAATTTAATTTAACTTTTATTTGAGTAACTCAGGGAAAGAAAAACACTGGTCTCTAAAGTGCATATATGCTTCCTAAAAATGCCAAAATTCTTCCCAAAAGGTTGGACAATTTTAAGCTCCCTCCTTTTTTTCCACCAAGAAATAAGAAACTATCCAAGGCAATATATCCATCTTTTTCATTATTTTTGAATTTTTAATAAAAGAAGTAGTATATAAAATATTCCAGTTATCAAACAATCAGTTCTCCTTTGTATATGTCTTTCATGATAGGCTATATTATGCTACAGTGGTAAACAATGTCACAATTCCATAGTTTACCCAACAGAAATTTATTTGCTGTTTAAAACAGTTCATTTTGCATCTGAGCAACAATCCAAGACAGTTCTCCTCTGCCAGTATTCCTGGCTACTTTGGTCTGTAGCCTACTCTATATCAGCCCATGATTCCGTAATCATCTGAGCAGAGTAAAAGAGAGCACAGAAAATATTATAGCATCTTTTTTATTTTATTTTTTTGGCAGCTGACCAGCACAGGGATCATCAAACCCTGCACCTTGGTGTTATCAGCACCATGCTCCAACCAACTGAACTAACCAACCAGACCTTCTTTTTTTATTTATTTAAATTGTTATTTTTAATTGACAAATAATAATTGTATATATGTAGGGGGTACAATGTGATGTTTTGATATATGTGCACATTGTGGAATGATCATATCAAGCTAATTAACATATACTTCACCCCACGTACTTATCTTTCTTTTATAGTGAAAACATTTAAAATCCACTCTTAGCGATTTTAAAATATACAATACATTAGTATTAGCTGTGGTCAACATGCTGTGCAATAGATCTTGAAAACTCATTCCTCCTGTCCAGGTGAAATTTTGTACCTTTTGACCAATATCTCCCCATTTCCCTTCCCTACCTCCTCCAACCTCTGGTAACCACCATTCTACCCTCTATTTCTATAAGTTCAAATATAGCATTTCTTAATTACTTCTAACTCCAAGCAACGCATGTCACTTCTATTCATGTTTTATTGGACAGAGCAAGTCACACGGTCATAGCTAATTTCAAAGGAGGGGGAAATATAATGCTCATGTATACCAGGGAGGAGAGAAAAACTGGAATTTTGAACAAATAAGATTTAATAGATAATGCAGCCATCGCATAATCAAAGTCTTTCTGCAGAGGTAACTACTGTTATCACTTGCAGATGTATTCTTATGCTTCCTGTGAATACATGTAATTAAATACAGAGCTTACTTTTATGATTTTTAAAAAAATTTTTAGTTTATTTTTTGAATTGAAACATAATTGATTATACATATTTATGGAGTAAAGAGTCGAATATCAGTATTCGTGTAGAGTATGTAATGATCAAATCAATATTATTAGCATGTTCATCACTAAAACTCATGATTATTCTTTGTATCCCTTACCCAATTGCTTCCTAACTCCCCTTCCCCTCCCCTTTTTCCACCTCTAGTAATTATAGGTCTTTTCTCTCCTTCTGAAAGTTCAACCTTTTATTTTGGTCTTTCTTTTCTCTCTCTCTCTCTCTCTCTCTCTGTCTCTCTCTCTCTCTCTCTCTCTCTTCACTCCCACTTATGAGTGAGGACATTTGGTATTTCTCTTTCTGTGTCAGGTTTATTTCACTTAACATAATTTTCTCCAAGCTCATCCATGTTGCTGCGAGTGGCAGAATTTCATTCTTTTTCATGTCTGAGTAGTATTCATATATACCACAGTTTCCTTATCCAGTCATCCATCAATAGACATTTAGTTTGGTTCCATATCTTGGCTATTGTAAATAAAGCTGCGATGAACATGGGAGTGCAGGTATCCCTTCGACATCATGATCTCCGTTCCTTTGGGTATATATCCAGAAGTAGGATTGCTGGATTGTATGGTAATTGAATTTTATCATGCCATGTGTATTGTTTTGCAAACTTGTTTTTTTCACATCTACAAGGGGTCTTCAAAAAAATCATGAAAAATACATATTACTAAGAAACTATGCATTAATTTCAAAAAATTTTTGCATCAATATAAACTCATACGAACTTGTTATACCCTGTCTGAACGGGATCCAGTTTGAGGCACTAAGAAGAATAAGATTAACAAGGAAAAGAGTCCCTATCAGAGCAACATGAATTCTGCTAAAATCAAAGCAAAAAAAAAAAAAAATAAAATTTATGGTAAAGCTTGGGTGGTAGAATGGGGAAATCACTGACGCTTCACAAAAAGTTTATGGGGACAATGTCCCAAAGAAATTAGCACTTTACAAATGGGCAATTTGTTTTAAAGGACGAGATGGTGTTGAAGATAAAACCCACAGCAACACACAATCTACATCAATTTGTGAGAAAAGATTAAACTTTTATGCCCTTATTGAAGAGGACAGATGATTAACAGCAGAAACAATAGCCAATACCATAGACATCTCATATTGGTTCAGCTTACACATTCTGACTGAAAAAATTACAGTTGAGCACAATTTCTGATCAATGAATGCCAAAACTGTTGCTCCCAGATCAGTGGCAGACGAGCAGAGCCTCCAATGGAAATTTTGAAGTGAGATCAAGATCCTGTAGCATTTTTTTGAAGAATTGTAATGGGAGATGAAACACGACTTTACCAGTACAATCCTGAAGACAAAGCACAATCAAAGCAATCACCACCAAGAGGTAGAAGTGGTCCAGTGAAAGCAACAGTGGACTGGTCAAGAGCAAAGGTCATGGCAGCACTTTCTTGGGATGCTCAAGGCATTTTGCTTGTGGACTTTCTGCAGGTCCGAAGAATGATACCATCTGCTTATTACAAAAGTGTTTAGAGAAACTTAGCCAAAACTTTAGCAGAAAAACACCCAGCAAAGCTTCAGCAGAGAGTCCTTCTCCACCACAATACTGCTCATTCCTTTCTTTGAACAAGGCAATTTTGCAAGAGTTTCAATGGGAAATCATTAGGTATCCTCTTTACAGTCCTGATTTGGCTCCATCTGACTACTTTTTGCTTTCTAATTTTAAAAAATCTTTAAAGGGCACCCATTTTTCTTCAGTTAATAATGTAAAAAAGACTGCATTGACCCTCAGTTCTTTAGGGATTGACTAAATGGCTTGATAAAGTTTTGTTGAAAAATAAAGTTTATTTTCTTAAATTTTTATCTTTTAATTCAATTTTTTCACAAATGAGTCCCCTCTTAATTTGTAGATCTTTTTT
>NW_007731817.1:48208-48893 GCF_000696425.1 Galeopterus variegatus | reverse complement strand
AAAAATCTTTAAAGGGCACCCATTTTTCTTCAGTTAATAATGTAAAAAAGACTGCATTGACCCTCAGTTCTTTAGGGATTGACTAAATGGCTTGATAAAGTTTTGTTGAAAAATAAAGTTTATTTTCTTAAATTTTTATCTTTTAATTCAATTTTTTCAAAAATGAGTCCCCTCTTAATTTGTAGATCTTTTTTTAACATATTCATATATTTTGTAGATCTTCCCAATTCAATGCTATTCATCTACTTTATTCTTTTCAACTTTTTTCTTTGTAGTAACCCTTGCATATGGAAATATCAAAGTGTATCTAACTTGCTGAATATCTAATTTGCTTCCAGTTTCTTATTTATATGCATTTTGATGCTATTATAAGTGGCATCATTTTGTAGTTGATAGAATGTAGAACTTCATTTATTAATTATATTGACTTTTTAAGCCAGAAACTTGCTAAATCCATTTATTAGCTCAAATATATTAACTGTTATTTATTTTGGGTTATTTATACTTACAATAATGTTGTCTGCCACTAACAATGTTACTTATAATCTTTGCATCATTTTCCCCTTTCCTTATCGCACTGATGAGGACTTCCAGGACTATAAAAAATGAAAATTATGATAGTGATATTCTCCCTCACACCAAATGTCAGAGATGAATATTTAAATATTTCACCATTAAGTATGTT
>NW_007731817.1:44553-46465 GCF_000696425.1 Galeopterus variegatus | reverse complement strand
TTCATTTTTTGGCTAAAATTCTCCATCTTATGTTCTATTTTCTTGAACATATTAATTTTAGTTTTTTTTAAATCCACTATTGAGCACTCCAATATCTTGATCTCTCGTATACCCATTTCTACTTTCTCTATCTTCTCTTGCTGTTGTAAATATTTGTTTCTTTCCTGGTATAGTAATGTTATCAATTATACCCACATTAGTTAATAGATTAAATGCAATCACAATTAAAATTTCAATAGGGTTTTTGGTTAAGATGACAGATTCTGAAATTGATAAAAGAAAACAAAGGAATTAGGCAATATTGAAAAAGAACAAAGCTAGAGGATTTAATCTACAAGACAGAGAGATTTATCCCAAAGTTATAATCAATACAATTTGATGTTGGCACAGGGCTAGAAAAATGGACCAGGAAACAGACCAAGGATGCAGCCACAGACCCCTATATACAGTCATCTGATTTTATTACAAATGTGACAGTGCAGAGCAGTAGATAATGGGTTGTAGTTTCAATAAATGGTGGTAAATCAACTGGATGTCAATATCTCATCCACACACAAAAATCAATTCCAAATAGGTTATAGGTCTAAACGTAAAGGGTAAATACTAGTTCCCATGTGTGCATGCGCATATGTGTGGATGGGTCCTTCAAAAAGTTCGTGGAAAGATTGAATTGAAAGATAATATTAATCTTTCCATGAACTTTTCGAAGACTCCTAGTGTGTGTGCGCACGCGCACGTGTGTGTGTGTGTGTCTTAAAGTGTAACTTAGGAGAATGTCACCATGATGCTGCTATAGACAAAATCAATTTAATAGAAACTAAAATCAATAACCATAAATAAAAACAAATTTAAGTTAGATTACTATGAAATTAAATATAGCTGTTTATCAAAAGACACCACTAACAAAAGTGTAAAGGCAAGCCACAGAGTGGAGAAAGATATTTTCAATACACAGGAAAGTACTTCAGAAAGTTCATGGAAAAATAGAATACAAATATTTCCATGAAATTTTTTGTTTGGTTGTTTGGCAGCTGGTTAATGCAAGGATTCAAACCCTTTACCTTGGTGTTATGACATTGTGCTGTAACAAACTGAGCTGACTGGTCAGCCTGCCTATGAACTTTTTGAAGTACTCTTGAATATTTGACAAATGTCTCAGATCAAAATACAGAAAGAAAATCTACAAACCAAATAGAAAACTGGGCAAAAAACTTGATCTCTTTTTTTACACTCACTTCTTTGTAGGTTTATTCCTAACAACTTCATGATCCAACAAGCAGTGCTGTCTGTTCACAGTGGTTCCCAAGCCCCAGGGAGGATCACTACAGATATGGACTTCAGGGCCCAGCCTCCAAGCTACTCCATCAGCGGCCCAGGAATCTGCATTTTTCTCTTTTTTCCATGGTCAATGGCATAGAGAAAATGTGCTCAACTTTATTATTCAACAGAAAAATGCAAATTAAACTAAGATGTGCTATTGCTACTCCATACCCACTATAATAACAAAATAAAAATAACACATAATACCAAGTTTTGGTGATGATGTGAATTTATTGGTACACTTAAGTTGTACCTTTATAATTTGTTGTTTTGTGTATGTGTATTATATTTCGATAAAAAGTTAACGAAAAACCAATGTCAACTCATGATAAAACTCTTAGCAAACCAAGGGGGAAAAAAGGAGCTCCCTTAACCTGATCAAGGATATCTGAAAGATATGCACAATTAAAATCATGTTTAAAGGTGAAATATAGAAAAATTCCCCCTTCAGATCTCAATCACCACTTTTACTGGGCCTTTTATTAGAGTTCACAGCTAGTAGGAAGAGTAAAAAAGGAGAAAGAAAAAAGAAATGAAGGAAAGATGGAAATAAGGAAGGAAGGAAATAAAACATATTAAATACAGAAAAATC
>NW_007731817.1:20308-44072 GCF_000696425.1 Galeopterus variegatus | reverse complement strand
AATGAAGGAAAGATGGAAATAAGGAAGGAAGGAAATAAAACATATTAAATACAGAAAAATCCGTAGACAAACTATTGGTATTAATGTACAAATTTAGAAAATTTACTGCATGAAATATAAATTTCTGCTTGTTTTTAATATACAAAAATGTCTCCAGATAAATTTTTTAAACAGGTAACCCCATTTTTTTAATTATCAGGTTACACAGGCAAAATATCAAAATGCTCAAAGAGGCTGAGAACATCTTCTCAATCTCATTATGGGTAAAGGAAATACAAATTAAAACTCAAAAAATAATACATACAAATCTGTTAGAATATAATTTAAAAGATTTACAATTTCAAGTTTTGTCAAAGATTTTTAAGTAATTGGAACTCTCACTCTGTGCTGGCAGAAATGCAAAGTGTTTCAAACACTTTGGAAAATGTTTGGGAGCATCTATTAAAGCTACAGTTTTTTATATCCTATGACCAGCAATGTCACTGCTACATATATATACCTATCATATGTATGTATGTATGTATGTATGTATCAAAAGACAGGTAAAAGAAAGTTTCTAGCTGCACTATAAGTAATAACCAAAAAGTGGATATAATTCAAATACTTAAAAAAAGAGAATAAATGAATTGTGGTATACTAACTGAGCAGTGGACATACAGAGGGGATTCTATTGGTAGAGTCACCTTATTAGTAACTTTTTATTTAATTGGTTAATGGGTAAATGAGCATTCATAGTATTCATAGTGGTTTTTTAAAAACAATTTTATGTTTGAAACTGCAAATAATTTTTTTGTAAGGCTTACCAAGAAATCCAAATAAAAATGTATTTATAGCTTCCAAAACAGCAAGTAAAATACAAAATAAACAAACAAAAGTATAGGTGCTATGTTAGTTCATTCTCTGTTGCTTATAGCAGAAGACCTGAAAATAGGTAATTTATAGAGAAATGAAATTTATTTCTTACAGTTTTGGAGGCCAGGAAGTCCCAGGTCCAGGGGGCACAGCTGATGAGGACCTTCTTGCTGGGAACTCTTTCCAGAAGGGACTTGGTAAGAAAGCTTGTTAACGTGCTCACTTGCTCTCCTCATAAATCCACCAATCCACACCCATGATAACCCATTACTCCATGAATGGGTTAATTCATTCATGAGAATATGGCCCTCACAATCCTATCACCCTAAAGGTCCCATCTCTCAATACTGCCACACTTGGGATCAATCTTCCACATGAGCTTTGAAGGGGACAAACATTCAACCCATATCAGGTGATTTTTTTTTTTAAGTTTTCATTCCAACAAGAAATGAAGGAGAGAAGAAGAGAGAAAGTAAGTTAGTTTGCCTTTTGATAGAAGCTGAAAAATATCATAATCATATTTTTCTTCTTACCCTAGAATGTAATGACGTATTTATTAACATGAAAATATATTTATGAGATACTATTCTGTAAGAAAAGCACATAACTAAAATCCTAGTATTCTTTAAACAACGTATTAGTTTTATAGTCAGAACACCAACAGCAAAGATATTGCTTTTAAAAATACAGATCAGCACCTCTAGGTTCTAAATCTCCTACTTGACCCTTCTCTCCAATCAATAAGGAACATTAAAACAAGATTGGGTGCCACCGTCTAATATCCTAGTGCTGATCGTACCTTTTGGTCTTATAGACTGCTTGCTCCACCCTGGGTCTGACAATTTTTTGGACTTTCATTTTTTTTCTTCATATCTGTTCTTATGAAAGTTTTTGCTTCTCTCTTTTTTATTGTACTTCTGTATTTAAACTCTAGCATGATAAACCTCTGGTGTTTTCTATTCCTCCCAACATTAGGTAGTTCCAGGTCCTTTCCTGCCCTGAATCCATGCCCCCACTTTCCTTTGCATGACAGCTTTTTATAGCTGTCAATTTCATTTTCTTGCAACTGCCCATCACTTATAATTTAAAATCATTTATAATTTAAAATATATTGAATAGCTCTTATTGTTCCTCTTTCAGAAGCACAATCTAGTAGTCAATGTTATGGTGTATTTATAACTGGCAATTTTTTTATTGGCATACAATACGTATGTGTGTAGTTATATAAGAAAATGTTTTAAAAATGGTGATAAGAGAAAAACTGTTTTCTTTGTGCTCTGAGCTAATATTACATTGGTAGAAAAAGAAAAACTGTTTTCTTTGTGCTCTGAGCCAATATTACATTGGTAGAAAACAGCATTATCTGACCGAGGTCTTTTGGGGTTCTACTTAAGGGCCCAAACAAATAACAATGTAACCCGTCACATTTATACACAGACAGTCAGCTCTGGATTGACTCACCTGACTGCCCTGGATGGTGCTGCTGAATACTTTTATTTTTATTTTAGCCATTATGGAAAATGTACATTGTATGGTCCAGACAATGTACTGGAATATGCCCTTGGCTTGCTTATTATGTGCATGAAGGAAAGGTAAGGGGGAAAAAAATCTCACTAGTTATTTCCATCAACTTTGAAAAGAGAAACAAAATGCATCTATAGAAACTTCTTTCAATAAATTTCTATGGGCAACAATGTGTCATATATTTTGCTAATAAGAGAACTAAGTTTGGCCACAAATGAGCATGTGAAACACATCCGTAGTTCAATCAAGTTGAGTTAAGATCTCAGGAGCTATGTCTAGTCCAAATTTCAAATATGCTTATTATGACTTGTTCAAATCCTGTGTGCTATGGGGTATGATCTTCCTGAAAAAGCAGTTTTTCTGGCAGATAAAGAGAACAGTTTGCTTTTGCCTCAGGCCATTAACATTTTAATAAAATGGTCGTCAACTGTGATAACAATTCATCTTTAGGGGACTTTATCTATTATTAACCTTATTAAATAACAAGTTTATTATCACTGGCATGTAGATTTTCCAGCACTCATCAAACATGCTTCTCACTCCGGCTCTCTTTCACTCTCTCTCTCTTTAAAATTTTAGTTTAATTAAGCTGAATTTCCGTGCCAAGTACATGTTTACAAGTTTTTTGGTTTGTTTTCTTCTGGAGTGATTTGAAAATGATTCTCATTTCCAATAATAGTTGATTAAGCTAAACACATTTTATGGGTTTTGTTGAGGACCACAGTTTGTTTAGCAAGAATAATTTACTACTTTTGACTGTTTCGGGTGAAATAGACAGTTGTCAGTTTTAAATTTTATTCTAGGAAAGAGCAGGAAGTCAAAAGACACAAGTTAGATTTTATTTTCACATGGGAATAGGGTGGTAAAATGGGCAATTATTTTTCCTACCAACAGTGTGATGCCCAATATTTTTTATTCAAATAACCATAAACAGCCTATTTAATCTATGGTTGGGAAAGGAAAATGGATCCAGCATTAAGCTTCCAAAATGCATGAAGAAGAAAACAAAAGTATAAAAACGTAATTATCCATAGTGTGTTTGGGGAACTCAAAATGATCTACTACAGTGAGTGCCAAAGACTGGACAAAGAGACGGAATAGTTAGAGGGCGGGTTTAAAAATTGGTTGGAAACCAAAGGAAAGAATTGGTAAAGAACCACAAAATCTAATTACACTATATAACATTGAATATGCTAATTATCCTAATTTCAGCATCATATATTGAACACACGTATTGATATTCGATGCTGTACCCCACAGATATGTACAATCAACTATGTTTTAATAAAAAAAATTAAAAATTATAAGAAGTTGTAAATGTTTCACTTAAAGTCAAAGGAAGTCAGGAAGGTTGCTCTGGTTAATTTAAATTAAAGAGGGAAAAACATGATTAGATTGGAGTTTTAAACAACTCTGCAGCAATGCAGAAAATCGGTTTCAGTTGTCAAGTCTGGAGGCAAGGTAAATCCTTTGGAATGCAGTTGCAAGAGGCTACGCAAAATATGGTGAGGCCCTAAGCTTTGTAGAGAGAGCAGTAAGGCGACAAATGAGACACACAATGGACATTTTTAAGCGTGTGCAATAGAACTTGGTGAAAGGTGGGAAAATGGTTATGATAAAAAAGCAAAACCTTTGAGATTTTCAGTTTGAACAACTAGATTGTTGATGATGGCATCAACCATTTATTATGACAGAAAAGTACAAGGATAAAACATTTTAATGAGAAGATACTGAATTATTTTGGTATATGCATGTTTTTGAAGTCTGTAAGTGACATCTGGGCAGGGTAACAAGAGTTTCTACGGATCTAGGAAAACAACAAAGTTGACTTGTACATTCGCATTTCTAGGACTAAGCAAATCTAAACTTTCAGGTTAAAAAAACATAAATACTTTGAGGTCCACATACAACGAAATTTCCCATCTTGGATTTGTTTCAACTCCTACTCACTTTCCATTTGTACTTCCTCAATGTATCCCTAGTACATCTCTTTCTCTCCCACATAAATACTTTGAGGTCCACATACAACGAAATTTCCCATCTTGGTTTTGTTTCGACTCCTACTCACTTTCCATTTGTACTTCCTCAATGTATCCCTAGTACATCTCTTTCTCTCCCTCTCCGCTAACTTGCTCAGAACTTTATCTTGCATGATCTACTTCAACGGTTACTCAACTGGTCCTTCTGCCTTTAGTTTTATCCATGGCAGGCATGCTTGATGCACAGCTGTAAGAAAAATTTTTATGGAACAAGGATACATACGTTAAAACAATGCTTCCAACCAGTGGCACTGTGGGACGGAACACCTCTTTATTCGATTTGTTTTGTAATGCTTTTCTACTGTTCTAAAATGAAATTTATAGATATTTTAATCCACTAATGAACTTAATTTCAAAAAATCATTAAAATAACATAAAAATAAACAATTAGAATGAAATAACATACAAGTAATCTGTGATAAGGTTCTACATATTTCAATATATAAATGCTCAGGCAATAGTATACCAGAAGACATCATGAAGCTTATACCTATATGTAGAATCTCAATGGATAAAATGACAAATACAGTTGGACACAGATATGTGGGTTGGTGAACAAATACCATGTGCAGCACTTCCACTGATAACATAATCTCAAAAAATATAAAACTTTGGGTAAAATTACCAACAATGAGGGCTGGCCCCGTGGCACGCTTGGGAGAGTGCAGCACTGGGAGCGCAGCAACACTCCCGCCGTGGGTTTGGATCCTATATAGGAATGGCCGGTGCACTCACTGGCTGAGCGCGGTGCGGGCGACAGCACACCAAGAGTTGCGATCCCCTTACCGGTCATGAAAAAGACAAAAAAAAAAAAAAATTACCAACAATGCAATGAAAAATTTTTCTTGTATTTACATGGTTAGTTGCATACCTGGAAATTTTATGTATATTAAAGCAAATAGTGTGCACTTAAATGTAAAACAGAGTTAAAGTCTAGATTCAGATCATTATAATTCAGTTTTAATATAAAAGAATACCAGGACATTTGAAAGTTGCATGTGGGAAAGAAAAAATTCTTTATTATGTGGGACAGTGCTACACACTGAAAGGGAGTAGAATCTCTGGCACCTTACTACTAAATGCCAGCAGTGCCACCTAGATGATATGAAATCTAAAAACTGCTCTTCTTAGGGGCATATGTCCACCATTGATAAGCTGCTTTATTCCTTTCAAAAGATCTACATGCCCCAGAGGATAGGGTTCAATTTTTCCCTAATGTATGATGCCACCTATGATCTAATTCCAGCCACTTCTTTTGTGATTTCTGTCTCAACATTTATGCCCAAGTCAGAATAAATTGCTTTGAATCGGAAGGGAGTTTGTTTGTTAGGCTTTTCCTCATAGGATCCACTCTGCCTAGAATGATGATGATGAGGATGGTGAATTCTGTAGCAGGTGCATATTAAGACAGGTGATGCTGGGTCTCTGTTTCCTTATATATAGCTGTGCACCTAAAGTAGGTCTAGCCCTTTGGAAAGGCAATGGGAAGTCAGGCACCAGATTTCCCACCATTTCCCATAACACAGAGTTCTAGGCAGTCAGAACTCACCGAAATAACCATGAAAAAGATAGATGAAATTATAGTAATCTTCAGAAGACAGTGTCGTAGGTATTTCCTATTCATGGGCTTTACTTTATTTGGGTGATCACTGCTGGGCATACGCTTCCTGGTATATCCTTCCACGGAGTCATGTCATTTCCTATTTCCTATATAAGGCCTATGACCATTCAGCCTCCTGGATGAGCATCCTATTAATATACGAGGGAGAAAATGGCATCCAAAGGACTCTCTAAAATATCAGGGCCAAATTACATTGGCTGTTTGTGAAGCAGACATTCCTCATCCATTTCATCTCTAGCTAGTTGTTCCAGTAGCTGCCTCTTAAAAAATCATTTAAATCAAGCAACACTTCCCCTTACAGACAGACGAAATCACTTGCAGCTAATCCATCTCCTACTTTATTGCCCATAGAAATGAAGAACAGGTTGCACAAGCACAGCGTACAACAGGAGGCTCGGAGACAGCAGCCATCTATTTCCTCGTAGTGTACAAGTTTGATCCAAAAAAAAAACCAAACCTCTTTTAAAAATATTGTCAACACTTCCTACATGGGCACACCCCCTACTCATGGTTTCAGTCCACTATAATGGAGTTTATGCTCAGGCTACTCCTCAAAAATAGGTCTTGTCAAGGCTGCCAGTGATCTTCAGGTTGCAAAATCAACAGACAATTGCGTTAGTGGTGATTTCATCTCCAACTGTTGACCATTATGTTTTTCTCCTCTTCTCTTGGCTTACATGATGACTTCACATTTCTGTTCTTCCTTTTTCTTTCATTCTCCATGTCATTTATCTAGTTTTCCCCAGAAGAATTTGAAACATTCCCTCAGTTTCTTAAGGCCACTACTCAAATTTTACCTACTCAATAAGGCTTTCCTTCATCACCCAACTTAAAGTTGCAAACTTACAACAGAAAAGAACAAGTGTTGGTTGGGATGTGGAGAATTGGCACCCTTGCGCATTGTTGGTGGAAGTGTAAAACGGTGCAATTGCTGTGGAAAACAGTATGAAGTTTCCTCAAAAAAATTAAAAGTAGTGTTACCATATGATCCAGCAATTTTATGTCTGGGTGTATTAGTCAGTTTCTATTGCTTATAACAGAATACCCAAAACTGGGTGATTTGTAAAAAAACAACAACAACAACAATATTTATTACTTACAGTTTTGGAGGCTGAGAAGTCCAAAGTCCAGGAATTCATCTGGTAAGGGCCTTGATCTTGGTGGTGACTCTACAGCAATGCAGGGTGTCACATGGCAAAATGGAAGAAGCAATAAAGAGAGCTAACTTTCTCACTCTTTTAAAGCCATCAGAACCACACCCATGACCACCATTAAACCATCAACAGATTAATCCATTCACTAGGGCGTGGTCCTCACAATCTAATCACCTCTTGAAGTCCCCACATTTCAATTACCATAATAAGAGTTCCCGCCCTCTTAAGACAGTGGGGGTTAAGTTTTAATACATAAAACTTTGGGGGAACATAATTCAATCCACAGCACTGGGTATATACCCCCCAAAAATGGAAAGCAGGGACTTGAACAAGTATTGGACACCCATGTTCACAGCAGCATTATTCACAATAACCAAAAGGTGGGAGCAACACAACTCCATTGATAGATGAACAAGTAAACAAAATGTGGTATAAATGTACAATAGGATATTATTCAGCCTCAAAAAGGAAGGAAACCCCTACACATGCTACAACATTGGTGAACCTTGAGGACATTATGCTAAGTAAATAAGCTAGGCACAAAAGGGCCAATACTGCATGATTTCCCTTGCATGAGGTACCTAAAGTAGTCAAACTCATAGATACAGGAAGTAGAATGTGATTGATGGTGAAGGGGAGGAAATGGGGGGTTGTTTAATGGGTACACAGCTTCAATTTTTCAAGATGAAGAGTTCTGGAAATTGGTTGCACACAATGTAAATGAACTTACAACTATTACACTACTGAACTGTACTCTTAAAAAATCATTTAAATCAAACCACATTTCCCCTTACAAACAGACGAAATTGCTTGCAGCTAATCCATCTCCACTTAAAAAATCCATCTCCACTTAAAAAATGGTTAAGATGGTAAATTTTATGTTATGTATATTGTACCACAATAAAAAATAAAAAATAAAAAATTTATCAAATTTGCCAACATCTCTATTTCCTTTTCTGCTTCATTTTTCTCCATGGCATTTATTACCAACTAATATAATATATATCTTGTTTATATATTTTGTTTATTATCTGTTTCTCCCAAATAGAATGCAAACTGTATGAAGGCAGGGGTTTTTGTGCATTTGGTGTATTGATATAGCTCCATTGCCTGAAACACTGCTTATATTTGTTGCTCAAGTATTTTTTGAATTTTGAATAATTTAGTACATTATCGTGAACTTTTTTCCTGTGCTTTTTCTTAAATATCAATTAGTTCTGTCATATGTCCTCTCAACATCTCAATCTGCACAGTCTCTGTGGGAGATCTTATTAATTTTAATTGCTAACTATGCTTTCTTGTCTCCAAAAAACTTATCTGTGGTCCAGATTCCTCTCCTGAGATTTATACCTTTATTTTTACTAAACATCTCCATTTAGCTGGATGTTCCACTCACCTCAAAGTCAATAGGTCCAAAAAGGAGCTCGTCTTTTCCCTCAAATCAGCTCCACATTCTGTATTCTTTTGCAGTAAATGTCATTGCATTTCCACTCGATTGCCAAAATAGAAACTTGACATTCGTCATGGACTCTTCATTCTTCCATATCCCCTACATAAAATAACACTAATGCCTGACATTTCTACTCTCTAACTATATGTTAAATTTTTCATTCGGTTGTTTAAAGTTTTGAACTATTGTGAGTGAAGTTGCTATGAACAAACATTCTTATACATTTTGATGAAGAAATAAATGCATTTCTGAGGGTACCTAAGTAAGAGTAGAATTTCTTGTCATAAGATAGCCTTATGTTTGGCTTTAGTAGATATCGACAGATTTCCAGAGTGTTCATATCAAATTACACTCCCTCCAGCAGTATATGGAAACTCCAGTTGCTCTAAATCCTTTCCAACATTTGGTATCATCAGTCTTTTAATTTTTCCCATTCTGGTCAGTATATGATAATATCACTTTATGGTTTTATTTGTATTTCCTCCAATGACTACTATTAAGCACTTTTTAGTATGTTTGGGGGCCATTTGTGTATCTTCTTTAGTGAAGTGCTTGTTCAAATCTTGCCCACATTTTACAGAAGGAGGTCCATATTTTTCTAGATATTTTACAGAGGTTTTTATATATTCTGTATGTTAATTCTTTGTGGAATATGTGAACACAAACATAGTCTCCCATTCTGTTGTTGCTTTTTAATCTTATGATAAATTTCAATGAACAGCAATTCTTAATTCTAGTGTAATCCATGCAGCTATTTTTCTTTTATGGACAGACTTTTTGTGTATTGCTTAATAAAAGTTTGCTCATCCTTAAGTCTTAAAGATATTCTACTGTTTTATCATCAAGACCTTTATACTGCAATTCACCTAAAATTGAGTTTTGTGTATGGTATGAGAGAGATAAAGATTAATTTTCATCCACATAAATATCCAATTGTCTCACTACATTTTCTAGGCTTTATTTTCAAATTATGTTGACTTCTATTGGTCTATTTTTCTGTCTTTACACCAATATCACACTGTCATAATTAATAGCTTTATAATAAGTCTAGATATCTAGCAGTATAAATCTTTCAACTATATTGCTTTTTTTTTTTTTTCTTTTTGTCTTTTTTCATGTCCGGCAACGGATTGCAACCCTCAGTGTCGCACCCATACCGGACCGGGACTGGCAACGGGATCGCGACCCTCCGTGTTGCACCCGCAACTCGCTCAGCCAGTGAGCGGGAACCGGTCTGTATATGGGATCCGAACCCTTGGCGGGAGCGCCACCGCACTCCCAAGCGCACACCGGGCCAGCCCCCTATATTGCTTTTATTCAAGATTATCTTAGTTATTCGTGGCTCTTTGTGTTTTTGTATAAACTTTAAGACCAGTTGGTGAACTTTCACAAGACCTTGTTTGAATTTTGATTGGTGTTGTGTTAAATCTATAAATAAATTTATAAATTAGCGTATTTCAATATTGTCTCCTAATCAATATTGGAAAACATGCTATGTTTCCCAATTTATTTAGGTATTCTTTAATGTATTTGAGTAATGGTTTATAGTTTTCTGTGTAGAACTTCCCACATTTTTAATAGATTTTTTCCTGGTGTTTGACATATTTTTGTTTTTGTAAAAAAAATATTATATAATTTCTTTCCTTAGGCTTTTTTCTAGAATTTAAAAATACACCGATTTTACCTTGGTAAATTTACTGTTTTTATTCTAATGGTTTATAGGTTGATTTGCGGGGGGGAGTATTTTCTACATTTTGAATTATATTTTCTGTAATAATAAGTTATTTCTTCTTTTCCAGGCCTTTATAAACATTTTATTGCTTTTTTCTTGTCTCATTGTATCACGTAACACGGTATTATATAGGTTGTGATATCAAACATCCTTACCTTGTTTCCAATCCTTGCAGGAAGGATATCTTAGGCAAAAAAGCCTACGCAGAAGATACGGTTGAGCACATCTCAAAGCATTTCCCTTCTCTTCAGTATATTGGAGCCTCAAGTCCTATATACCTTGATCGTTCTCTGATGCCTTAATACTGATAATATTTTTTGTATTTTATCCAGCTTACCCAGCTCTTCATAGCAGGAAATTTGGCCAAATATAAGCTATTTCACCATACCTGGAAGCAAAAATATTAATGAGTGATTTTAACACTGCTTTACTCCTAAAGAAACCATGCTTCATTTTTCCTTTCTGAACATTTTAAACACACGATGGAAAAGAACTTTTAATTGAAAATATATGGTGATTGTTTCATAGCATTCTAAGTTTTAATTTAACTTATACAAATCAATAAATCCCACTGGATTGTTAGGAACAAACTTTGCTCAAAATTGGTTCATAAAAGATCTAGAGACCTGTTCTACACAAACCATCCCATGAACACAGAGCAGTTATTAAAGACTGTTGTACTCTGTTCAATCTGATATCAAGAAAATGCACATTTATTTATATCATTACTGGTATTACTACGTCTTTACTATCTTGGATAAGGTACAGTATACAAATTGAACATAAACCTAGCCCACAGAAGTTTTAACATTATTAAAAGGAAGAAAATGCTCCTACCCTAAATCTGGGTCCTTTGCTATAATCAAAGCATCACTCCTGTGGTGCCCACTGATTGCCCACCTCTTAAAAGATATAAAAGATTGTGGAACAGATTTTTTAGATGATTTTCCATGAACTCCCTGACTGCCAGTATGAAAGGAATAATAGGAAGTGACTTATCTAGCTATAGCATTACTAGATTTTGTTAGTTTTGCTTTGCGTCTCCAGAAAGTCCTGGTCTCCACACATGACATCAAAAGTACACAAACCTTATCCAGATCAACAATCCATTTACTCACAGAACATGGAGAGAATAAGATGCAGCATTATATAGTTTTAAATTAAAAGTAATAGATATTCACATAGCACTTTTTCATTTACAAAGCGGCTTGACACATTATAATTTTTTGACCCAATAGGATATATTTGATAACAATAACAGCTAGCATTTATTGAGGACAGTCTTCTTCTGCTACAGAATGTGTTTTTATAACTCCAATTGCTTTAAGGAAATTTGTAAATTGAGTGATAGCAGTATAGCATGGTAGTAATTATATATTGGTTTATACTCAGTTGTGTTGGTTCTGGTTCCTAGGCCAGAAGAAAGATGTGGAGCAGCAGAATTATTACTATATCCAGAAGAAAAGACAAATGAAGTAGAATAGACAAAACAATTCCAAAACATAAGAATAATATCAAAAGGCTTACCTTATTCCACTTCAATACTTACTATAAAGTTAGAATAATCAAGACGCTATGGTATTGTCAAAACATAGACAAATAGATCAATGCAACAGAATGCAGCGTCCAGAAATAGAAAAACACAAATACTATCAACTAATTTTTGACAAGGATACAAAAGCAATTCAATGAAGAAAGTATAGTGTCTTCAATAAATAGTACTAGAACAAATGGGTGCCTACAGGCAAAAATATGAACCTCAATGCACACTTTACACCTTATACAAAAAATTGACTCTATGGATAATATACTAAATGTAAAAAAAGTAGACATAATATTATTTTTAATTATGTATTTACTCTAAATTTCATCTTTGATGAAAATAAAAATTTTGCGGTCTTAAAAGGCATTTAGCTTATTACGCAGGATAGAAGACATTATAAAAATCTTAACTGTAAAAGCAAAAATAATAATTTCCTGGAAGACAATTGTTAATTCAAAGGTTTGCAACTTCCTGCTTCTCTGCCTAAGATCATTCTCCAGTGCTGCGGGATCTTGCTCAGACTGTGTAGAGAAGAAACCCAAAGTACAGGGAATTTAATACTCTCAGAGACAATCATCACCCCAGGCGGGTCAAAGTCAATGAATAACTCCCCCGGCTTCCCTGTCTCACTGTGCAACAATTCTTACATGTGGGCTGCACTGATGAAAACGCATTCAGGTTAATCAACTATTATTAGAAAGGAGAAATAGTTCCAGCAAGTTTCCTTCAGAGGAAAATAATCAATCTGCAAATATGCTTTTGGCATAGAAATTAATTTGCTTTCATTGAACTATGAATTAAAGAGAAACAACTTCATGTATGTGTACTAGAAGGTGTTTTCTTAAGTTAAGGATATTTCTCCAGTGAGGCCCAGTTGTTCACAGTAGTAAGCTGCTCAATAACCCACACTTTTTGGCTTTTCACCCTTTCCTGTCTCAATTTTCTTGCTCTCTTCTCTATGCTTCCCACCGTAACATCCTAAGTTGCCTGCACCAAAGTTCTTACCTCAAGGCCTGCTTTTGTGAGGAAACATCGCTGTACCATCAAGAGAATGCTCAGGTATGTACAATAACAATAAAATTCAAGTCGACTGGGCTCTTTTGCTAATTTTTAGGCACAGTAAAGCCATACACTGACACTTTTATTTGTTATTCTGATGGTGCATTTTTCAGGATAAGAGGATAGAATACATTTCATCTAGCAAATTTTTAGCTAGATATATAAATTCTTTTAAATATTTAGACATATGATGAGTGAACCTCCTCCCCCAGGCTCAAAATGTTAGAGACAGACAGCAGCAAACACTAGGTCATGGCCAGGATTCTGCCTAGTACCGAGGATCTTCACCTGATGACAGGTGACAGGTGAGGAGGCATCCTGGGGTCTCTTTAAACTACAGCTTGGAGCTTTATAAAACATATTTAACTGTAAGCTCTCGTTGGAGGCATAAAACTAGAAGTCTTAGTCTGGTGTTCAAAAGAACCCCTAAGTATTTTGCTGTGCCGTGCTCCCAGGAACTGATGGCAGTGGGTCAGTATTCTCTGTTTCATAGCAAAAACACCTCTAGAGAGCCTCATGTCTCTCTCTAGCAGGGATTTCCTAGGTCTCTCAGCAAGCACGTGTTGGAGATGTCTTTTGAGGAAGTAATGAAATTCTGGCTTACTGACTAGAGTTTTAATTGTAACACACTCCCTTCAAACCAGTGGCTCTTTAAAAAGAAATGGGCATTCTATTGCAAGAAAGAGCTTTTCGTTTACAACTTTGTATTTACTAACATTCATTAATTCATTCATTCTATACGAACTCATGGGTTCTTACATTATTTTTTTTTATTTTGTTCAATAGATTATAACTTGTTACTCACATTCCTTATTTTGCTGCTCTAATTGTCCAGAATGTATCGAGTGGAGTCCCATCAGGCCAGCTCTGGTGTCATTTTGACTCATTCCCATCATTTTTATAGAAAGTCCATGCTTTCTTGCTTCACAAGATTGTCCAAGCCTATCTTGCATTTTCTCATTCCTAGCCCTGTAATAAGCCATTCTTCAGAGATTCAAACTCCTGTTAGTAAAAATAGTATTTAGAACTAATAATAGAGATGGAATTAGAAATATCAATTTGGTAGCTCATATATGAATAATTGATTCAGGCAAGAATCATCAATGAAAGCTAAAACTAGTGGGTGGAAAGTTTACTGAGGAACAGGATATCTAGATATAGCTTCAAAGTATCTTTCCACAAAATACTTACTAATTACAAAGAAAAAAATAGTTACTTTGAAGTGGAGAAACCTGGTAGACACCATCTTAATCAAGTGATCAAAATTAAAATCACCAGTAATGTTTCCAAATGACATTATGTGCCTCCTGATACAATGTACTGGGGACACAGTATCATACCGTATTCTTGCAAAAAAATACAAAATCCAAATCTAATAATGAGGAAATATTGGGCAAGCCCAAATTGAGAGGCATTCTACAAAATTACTGGTCTGTTCTCTTAAGATATGTTAAGGTCATGAAAGGCAAAGGAAAACCAAAGAACTGTTACAGAATAAAGCAGACAAGACAGAATAACTAAATGCAGCCCAGGATTGGATCTTGGGCCACAAATTTTTTTCTATGGAAGGCTTAACTTGGACAATCGCTGAAAACTGAATTACATCCATAAATTAGATATTAGTATTTTATAATTGTAATTTGATAATTTTCATAATTGTACCATGGTTATGTAAGAGAACAAGTCTCTTTCTTAGCTAATATACACCAAAGCATTTAGTGATGAAGTGGATCATGTTTACAACTTACTCTCCAATTGTTCAGAAGGCAAATGTACATATAGCTGGGTCTGTATATGTGCACACACACACGAAAAGGGGAAGAAGGAGAGAGAGAATGTGACAACGCGAATGTGATAGAATGTCAACAATTGGGATTTCTCAGTGAATAGTACATGGAAGTGTTTTGTACTATGTTTTTGCAACTTTTCTATGAGTTTGAAATTACTTCAAAATAAAAAGTTACAAAAATTAAGCAATACAGTTGGTGCAGAGACTGCATTCTGTGTCAAGTATCCCCAAGGAGATCTGAAGGAATTAGACTGATACAAAGTCTCAGAGATAAGCACTCTTAACTCAAATACCTCAGGGGACAGGTCTTTGGCAGAGACAGAAATGGGGAAAATTTGCCTACAGTTGTGTGACATGGCAATACCCTTTCCACCAGATGGCAAGTACATAGGGTAGATGACACTTGTGTTCATGTCCATCAATCTAAGATAATTTTTTGCTTTTTCCCATTAAACCAAGCTCCTTGCCTGAAAATGGGTTTTAAGATTTTCAGGTTTCTGGTCCTATTACACTGGAATGTATCTGAATGAAATTGTCACACAAAAAATAAAACGCCATCTTCTTGAATTGTTTTTATAGGATGAACTGGGAGTCAGAGATGTATAATCACAGTTCATAAGGTACTTTTATTCATATTGTGTAATCAATTCTTTTAGCTTTAATAACTTTGTGGGAGTCGATAAGATCTGGAAATACTTAGCAAATAGCCCTCTGCTCTAAGAATTTGTCACGGACCAAGACAGAGCCTGATGAGAATGAATTCAAGTTAATAAGCTATTATTAGAAAGGAAAATATTTTCAGAAATGTTTCAGAGGAAAATAAACTAATCAACCTGTAATCATGCTTTTGGCATAGAAATTTAATTTGCCATATTAAAGAGAAGCAGCTTCTTTTGGCAAAGAAGGCAAAATTGGGTTTTTTAAGTTAAACATATTCTTGTTTCTAAAAATATCAATGGTATTTCCTACAAACAATCATGACTAAAAACTTCTTAATGGTTAGATTATCACTGCTGAAGCTTTTGAAGGTGGAGCAGGGGAAGCTACTGGAACACTTGATAGAATTTTGACGTTTCACTTTTAATTCATTTGGGTGTTAGCCGCAGGGTTTCTGGACAGAGGCATACCAGTTTCTTCACTCACCATTATTCTGAAAAAAGGAAGCAGCTCGGAACATTCCAGGCTTGTAGAAAGCATTAATAAACTACACAGCCCTGGCGATGCACATACACATTTAGTAGCTACCCTTCCCTTAGAGAGAGAGAGATTCCAACTCACATTCTGAACTGTCAATTCCCCAAGGCTAAACCTTACACAACAGTTCTTACTTGGAGCTCTGAGAAAGGGTCATTTTAAACCATTTTCTCATTAACATATTCATTTTGGAACACTCTCCTCTTTAGTTCTCCTCTGCTTATCATCTACCTATCCCTATAACTATTAAATTTTTCCCATTTTTTTTTCTGTCTCTACCTATTACCTAGCCCTATTCTTGGAACTATTAAATTTGGTTTTTTACCTTTGAAGAAACCTGAAGTAGATTTTATTCTATGTGTGTTTTCACATTTGTCATTATAAAAAGATTGGATTTTCACAAACATATCTTACTGGATAATTTTACTAATACTGATATCTGAATCATTAACATATTAGTATTAATAGCATTATTAGTAGTTGTTATCATTCAAAAATAGAAGCATGTTATTAAAATGCACCTGCTTGTTCAAAACATCATTACCTATTTAAAGGCTGAAACCATATTTCACATCTCAATGAATCTGAGTTAAAGCACATTCTTTCTGAAAATTGGGATCATTTACCTTCTGCTGTTTAAAATTTGACTCTAGCAAGAGCTCTTCAGGAGATTTCCAGGTTTGCTAGCATATGTGAGTCATAGGTGCTCTATTAATGTTCCTTGAAGGGGTCTTGAATAAGAGAGAGGGCCCTCCTTTGAATGCAGGGGTCCCAAGTGGGGTAGGGGGTGATTTTGCTCCCCATCCACAGCCCTGGATATTTGGCAATATCTAGAGACATTTTTGGTTGCCACAACTGGGGGAGGGTTGCTATAGCATCTAGTGGTTAGAGGCTAGGAATGCTGCCAAACACCCTACAAAGCACAGGACAGCCCCTCACAACAAAGAATTATCCAGTACAAAATGTCAATAGTGTTGAAGTTGAGAAACCCTACTCTTAGGCTGGAGAAATCCACAAAATTCTCTGGTGATGCAGAAACATAATACTGCAGCTTGAGGGAATACTGAAAAGGAATAAAGTCTAGATAGATGTTATCATTCCACCCATTAAGTCCCACCCACTTGTTGAAAGAACCTTGCAAAAGTTGGCGTGTGTAAAGTAGCAACTAGGGCCATCTGCACATGTTGACATATCAGCACACTATGTCTGTGCGAAGCTCGGGTATCCACAGAGGACCACAAAGTTATATTCTCAGAACTTTACAATCGTCTGCTCTCTGGGATTGCTTCAGAAGCAACTCATTGGCCTTCTCAGATAAGCCTGTGCACAAAATCTCAGGACACCACTGTTGGTAAAAGGGTATTAGAAAAAACATCCAATAATGGAAACTTTATAGTTACATGGAAAATATGGAAGCTTTTCTTTCACAAATATAGACATCTAGCCTGTACTTCACTTCCTGAACTTAAAGCCATGAAAGAACAGTTCACATTCATACAGAAACTGACTGGAGAACTATTGGGTATTATTTTGTGAGGCACTTCAGGTATTTTGTTGGCTGTTGCCCAAGTATTTAACAGACTGTAGCATTCAGAGCAGCAGTGTGACAAGCAAGCCCAGGCATGTTTTTATTTGTATTCATGTTACTTGAATAAGATTCAACTACTGTCACTTTCATTAATTAATATGAAACTCATTAGTCCAAGCGTTATTATTAGAAATGTTCCCTTTCCAATGCATTCAGACAGTATGCTGCCTCATTGCCGCCCCTCGTTTCCAAGTCATCATAGCAGATGACATGCAGATAAAGAAGCTGTGGTGCACCAGCCTCCTGAATGAGCCTAATCTCTCTTCAGAATATTTCTATATGCTCCTTCATTGCCGCCCCTCGTTTCCAAGTCATCATAGCAGATGACATGCGGATAAAGAAGCTGTGGTGCACCAGCCTCCTGAATGAGCCTAATCTCTCTTCAGAATATTTCTTACAAATCTATATCTCTTGAGATTCCTTATGTCCTTTCTCAGTGACCACTGCAGATTTACAGAGTAATAATCTTAGCCCAGCGTGTAATACCCACAAAGTTGCTACTCCCCAGAAATAGCGATCGCATCATAGATGGTGATGTTTAATTAAGGATGTGGGAGAGAGAGTATTCAAACTTCAAGGTATATTTTAATCCTAACAATGTGGGCTAATGATTTTATAGTTAAATAGGATGTGTGTTGCAACTCTTCCTTTTGTCTCAAAGCAAAATGAGAATTAGGTCACGTTACTTACCAAGTACATCGAGATAATGAACAACTTGTCTCTTAGTTTGAGCATTAAAAATTTGTCCAGTCTAAGTATTTTAGTCTCACCCAGGGCCATAATCAAAAATATAAACACTTATCCAATATAAAACCGCTCCTCTCTTTTAGCTCAAGCCTCCTTTGAGCCTGGAAACTTATAAAGCAGGAACATGTTCAGCTTTTTCTCTCTTGCCTAACCATAAGCCCAGTTCTAAACCTTACCCTATTTCCTTCTCCATTCAATAAGTCTTGTTTCTAACCCTCCAGGGCACTGAATTTCAAGAAGCACAGGGGATGAAGTGGGAGGCATTTGTGCCCAATGGAAAAAGCTTTTACCAAGTACAGGGGTCTGCAGTCATAAATCTCAATAGTGGATCTCCTAGAAACCCACAAATTCTCCCAAAAGATAGAGTCACTTTTGGACATCTGCCCTGTCTAGGTGGCACCAACAGCAGATCACAGCAGCACAAGGCAGATAAAACTCGGCCCTTTCCCTGTTAATTCCCTCGCCATCCCCTCCAAAGCCAAAGGAGTCAAAAACTATGATGAGAACAGACCAAAGAAATGACCCTGACCTTTCCCTGGACTTTAGGATTTCATGATTGGATCAGGCCCAAGGAGAGGGAAAGAAGATTTACCTGGTTATGCATTTGAAATCTTGATTAATATTCCAGATTGGACTGGAGTTGTGTGACTATTGGATCATATTAAAGTTTTAATCCCCAAACAAGGGACCATTTGTTTATCATCTGAGCGGTAAGACCTGCCTTAGGGTTCATCCAGAGGCAGAAAAAGAACTAACCCACAGAGAGTACTTGAAGGGCCTGAAGGTGCTCTTTGAAGGGAAAATTACGTTACGTTGTTTTGTGCTTGTACTCTATGTATCCAAATTATTCAATGAACTGGTTACACCTTTATTTCATTTTTGGTGGGGTGCCTGCCAACCCAAAATGAGAGCACATTCTCTTCCTCACTTGCACTCAACCATCAATACTTCCCCAAACAGCTTTTACAGAAAAGCTCTTTAAGTCTCTTTATAATACCCTCGACACATTTTAAAGCTGAGAACTCCATGGACCAAGTGTGTGGACAGCATTTGAGTACAGAATTGTAATGTTAAAGCTTATATACATTTGTTCTGGTTTAACCACACTTATTACAGAAATTAGGCTAAATACGAACTAAGAAATCATCTACTCATACTTGATCATGTCACAATGAGGAAACTGATGTTCAGCTAAAGAAGATACTTTCCAGAGCTCACACAGCAGGATGCTTATCACCAGGACACAAGCCTCCTATTCTACTAATCTTGTGTCTCCCTTTCTCTAGCCCTTTATTGCATCCATTAAAATTTTTTTTGTTTGTCTTTTGCTTGCTAGGAATGTTTGACCCAGACCATATTGAAAACTGGAAGAAAACTACATACAATAGAATATTTAAATTTACATGTCTTTCTGCAGAAGCAAATATATGTACTTGCGTGCTTCCTTTCCCATGGTTTTGACAACTGATATTTTCTGATATTTTCAACACATTATCAGTGGATGTTTAGAAACACATTGCCAAGGGAAAACTCTCTATGCAAAACTCACAGAGCATTTATGCCCAATAAGCTGTCGTTAGAATGGCAGAGTGCGTTAGGCTGCCATTTTAAACACGGTACATAATGTGCACATTTGATCATTTCTGCACTGGGGTACACTATGAATCTTGCCAAATTAGACTTACTTAGTGCCAAGTTGATAGGTATTGCCAATTTCCCTCTCACCCTGGAAAACTGTAGAATTTTCTCTTTTTTCTGATGAAAGAAAGGAACCGTAAGCAGAATTCTAAGCACCTGCGTCCCATTCTTGGCCTTCTTCTTGCCTTGAGAGCTGCTTTGGTTGGCCCACAATGCCTGTTGGTGCTTCAAGGACTATGGGCTCTGTGGACATTATAATATCCATCCTACCTGCTGTTTTTGGAAAAATTTAACTTACAACCTGATTAGAGGAGAAATAATTTCTTTCGAATAATTGAACATCTGGGGATTTTAGTGGGGCATTTGGTACCTTTAACATCTTCAAACAGAATGCCTTCTCCCAGTTCGTTACTGAAATAATATGCACAGCAATTTACAAAGTGATAACAGAGCAGCTATTATGCTTGCAGACAGAATCCTTGACTGGATAAATAAGTAGACCTGAGTTAAGTGCAGTGTCAGTCTTCCTACTCTTTAATACCGTAAGACATTGATCTCATGAACATCTTTAAATTTTCATGTATTTGGACCAGGGCCATTTGGTTCAGGTAGCCTTGTTAAAAAGGGATTTGCAGGTCTTTGCAGTGTTACAGCCCTGCCAAGTTAGAATAACTCAAGACAAGGTCAATGTCTAGGACTCTCTTGTATTAAATCAGCAAGTAAGCTTATATGCATTGCAGATTCCTTGCCCATGAGATCTCTTGTCTAAAGCAATCTGCTGAAAGGTGATAGGGTTGAAGCATGGGCTAGACAACATGCATATGGCAGAGAGTTTGTAATATTCTAAGTGGCATCAACTGTGTCCCCTTGGGTCAAGATAGGAACGGTACTGGTAAATCAATAGTTTAATCCATCTGAGACAAGACTATTTATCAAAACTCTTTCTTATTAAACAGAATTCTGCTAAACAAAATTCTTTGCTGACTTAGCTGGCAGGAGCCATCTTGCATCATATGGCATGTCCTACCCACACTAAAACAGTAATCAACAGCTACAATCTCCTTGTATTTCTGTTCCGACAGAAGGTTTGCTAAACAGACCAAGTGTTTCCCTTATGCTTAGGCACATGGCTATTAAGTAAATTCTGACAAATTGAATTGTAATTATGGAAGATCTGGAGAGTAGTGACATTACTCAAATATTAAGTCATAATTGATATGACTAAATCACACTTAGCATTCAAAAAATTTGCTAAATTCTATAACAGCTCATCTGTAATTTAAAAGAGAAATGTCTTTATGTGACAGTTGGTCAAAGACATAGAGAGAGATATTTTTAAAATAGTTTTTATATTGAAACCTACCTGGTTTTATACAAAAAATGAAAAACAAAGAGATGAAGCAGTCCTTCCTTGCCTGGTTCTAAAATATTCTATGAGCCTTCTATAAAAAGGGTAAAAAATAAAAACATTAGTTTTAATATATTGGAAACTCTCCTTGAACTTTCATTTTCTCTAAAGAATGAAAGAGAGCTCTAGTAAGATAACAAAGAAAATTCTCCCTCGTGCCTTATAAACCAAAAGAGCAAAGTGTCAGCAACAGACTTCTCAGTAGAATGATTTTCTGATTTCTCTAAAGAATGAAAGAGAGCTCTAGTAAGATAACAAAGAAAATTCTCCCTCATGCCTTATAAACCAAAAGAGCAAAGTGTCAGCAACAGACTTCTCAGTAGAATGATTTTCTGACACCTCACATTGTCTTCCATCTCTCTGCCCATGGCTGAGAAATACAATAACTGCCACAGGATGGGATTTTTGAACCTTCTCCAAGGTGTTATTCTGCAGAATGCAACCATAGTCACCCCTATAATGCTTTCTACAAGGAAATTATGCTCTATGTTTTGCACCTCATTCTTATGATTCCCACCAATAAATTTTTTTAACAGGTACAAAGAAGATAAGATTTCTAGAACACTGAGGAGCTGAAGGTGTACATGCTTGTTCAGAGAACACTGACTCTGTTCTTCCACCTGGGTGAGGATGTAGGTTTGTTGATGATGCATTTTGGTTCAAGAAAAAGAATGGAATGATTTTGTAAATATTCCTTTAAGTGGATCGAAGATATCAGCCTAAACATAAAAAGGTAGTGGCTGTTAAATCTAACTAAAATTGGCCCACGGAGGTCTCCACAGAAGTCCCTAACTGCAACGTAACTCAGCACATGAATGAACTAAAAACCTGACTAGGAACAAATAGCCGAGTGTCAGCCAATCACAGGCGGCCAACTGTTCAAACCACGTTCAGATAAGACTGAAACGAGCCCTAACAAATTGGGCTGTGTCTATACCTCAGTTTTGTTTTCCGCATGTCACTTCCTTTCATCTGGCGATAAATAAAACCTGTGCGTGTGGGAGGGCACAGCATTCTGAGCCATTCTTGATGTGAATTGCAGCCTGATTCTAGAATGGCAAACAAAAGCCAACGATATTTGTTGTGATTTTGTCTTCTGACTATATTTGTTATGATTTTGTCTTTTAGCATAGTCTAGAAAGAATTCAGCTACTTTTTCAATTCCAATGAACACTTATTGTTTGGAGAATGTCAGCAGCTAAGGAATGTGGAGACAAAGAAAGATCCTTTGCCTAAGATACACTGCATCTAATCCTACTTGGCGTAGCCGCCTCACTTTTGGGAAGTTCTGTATCTGGCTAAATAAGCCACGTATCTTTAGCATTTTATACTATGTGTGTATGTTGGTGGTGATGGCTGTATCTCTTCCAACCAATCCATAAACTACCTTCCTTGCTACAATGGGGTAAACCAAAGAACACTTGAAGGAAAAAACAAGTCAAAAGATTTCATCTGTCCTTGGAAGATACTTGTTTGAAAGATAGAAGAGATTCTGTCTTGGTGATTATTGACTGAATATTGTCATTCTCAGAATGAGTTTTAGCAATAGCTGGAAATATTTGTTGCCTCCAGAAAGCATTGCCCAGGCCCATTGGTATAGGACCCTTCATAGAGCAGTCCATGGGCCTTGGCTCCATTTGTTGTGCCCTAGAGAGAGCTCTGTAAACAACACTAGAGGCAAGTTGAACTTCTCAGGAAAGTGTGATTGACAGTATGACCTTCAACTACGTGTATCCTGGGGCAGACTCACAGTTCAGCGACCATCCGGATGGGAGTCCATTGGAAAGAAATAATTTGAGAATTTTAGGCTTTTATCCTCTGAAATGCATATTAGAACAGAGCTCTGGAATGAAGAGGGCTGCTGTTCATCCAGACATCCACTCAGCATTTAATGCTTGTCCGTGCCCTGTTCTGCCCGATCTGTTTTAGGTCCTTCTGCACCCTGAGTTTAAATCGTAGCATCCCAGCAAAGTCACTGAGCATCAATGGCTGAGCAAACCCAGCACACTGTCAACAGCTTCCAAGTCTCTAATAAGATTAAATGGCCAATTTCCTCTAGTTTCTGATCCTGGAAACTAAGACAAGCAGAAGAATTGGTGGTCACTCTTTAGCCTAGTAATCAAACTCATAATTAAACTTCCTTCCATTCCTGTGGTACTTCACCATGTACAGGTATGTCCATGAACATTTTCTTATTGGTTCTTAACAAAAATTCTATAAGGTGGATATTGTCATCTCTGCATTGTGAATAAAGACAGTGAAGCACGACTCAGACCCAGAAAATTTGACAACAACCTCAGAGCTCTTTCAACTCATCTACAACTGCCTCTCAGCTTTCAGACACCTTCAGTTTATTTACAAGTAATTTAGTGCACTGTGGCTTATACTTGGAAAGGAATATGATTCTAAATTGAATTTTCTCTGAT
>NW_007731817.1:3994-18555 GCF_000696425.1 Galeopterus variegatus | reverse complement strand
TATTATTATTATTACTATAAATATATATTTGTATGTGTGTATGTGTGGTTTATTCCTCTCACGTGTATAAATATATAGAAGGGGCAATATACCACAATACTTTCCAAAGCCTGAAGTAATTTTTGGAAGGATAAATGTGCTATTTGGGACTAGTGTCTCTTTTGGATTAACAGAGATAATTGTGCAATGACTACAGTCTGACGGTATTTCATTGCTGTGGTTTGTTTGGGGGTGGTGAATGGAGGATCAGATCATTCAGGGAATTTTTGTGGCTACACCTCATAAAATAAAAAGGTTTGCTATGTTTTATTTTCTGGTTATTGTATATCCTGTGGAAAAGCCAACACTCTTAAGCATAATGAATAAGGCACTCAAGTTTCCTTGAAAAATACTCATGTTTTTTCAACCCCAGAGAAAGAAATAATTTAAACACATTCATATGAAAGACGGCAGAAAATGGCCTATTGCAGGATGTTTGTGAACTGCTGAATTTTCAGGGTTCTACTAGAGATAATTTTGTAAGGCTAAAATCATGCTAACAAAATATTTTTTAATAATAAAAAGCATTTCTAACAGAGTTTTAAATTTATATTTTCCTTAACACTGCCTGCTTTATAGAAGTTCATTTCAAATATCTCTTGAGGTTAAAAAAGATTAAGTGATCTATATATCTCTACAGCAGTTTATCCTGCTCTAATTGACGTGGGAATATTTTTCAGGTACGTTATCATATTTTAACCTCCCAACACCGCGCAAGTTAGGTAGTTTATTGGTTTCCTAGGGCTGCTATAACAAATGAACATAAAATAGGTGGCTTAAAACAACATTAATTTATACCCTCACAGCTCTGGAAACTAGAAGTCCAAAATCAAGGTGTCAGCAGGACCACGCTGCCTCTGAGACTCTGTAGAATCTTCCTTGACCTTTTCTAGCTTCTGCTGGTGGCTGTCAGTCCTTCCTGTCCTTTGGTCTGCAGCTGCATCCCTCCGATCTCTGCCTCTGTTAACATATGACATTCTCCCTGTGTGTCTCTGGGTCCAAATTCCCCTCTTCTTATAAGGAAAGCAGTCAAATTAGATTAGTGTTCACCCTAANCATAAAATAGGTGGCTTAAAACAACATTAATTTATACCCTCACAGCTCTGGAAACTAGAAGCCCAAAATCAAGGTGTCAGCAGGACCACGCTGCCTCTGAGACTCCGTAGAATCTTCCTTGCCCTTTTCTAGCTTCTGCTGGTGGCTCTCAGTCCTTCCTGTCCTTTGGTCTGCAGCTGCATCCCTCCGATCTCTGCCTCTGTTGACATATGACATTCTCCCTGTGTGTCTCCGGGTCCAAATTCCCCTCTTCTTATAAGGAAAGCAGTCAAATTAGATTAGTGTTCACCCTAATGACCTTATGTTAATGTGATTACACCTGCAAAGACCTTATTTTCAAATAAGACTATATTCACAGTTCCAGGGGTTAAAGTTTCAACATGTCTTTTGGGAGGATACAATTCAACCCATAATAGGTCACCTTGGTGTGGTTATTATTTCCATTTTATAGTTAAGTGAATTGAGACAGAAAACCTAAGTGACTCCTCTAAGGTCATACAGAATGTTACTAGGAGAATAGACAGAAGATTCTGTCTTCTAACTCTTAAACCAGACTTATTCTAACAAAGGAGGTGAGTGAAGAAAAAAACACAAACTGAAGTATTTTTTCCTATACACGTAGCAATGATCAGCACTGAAGACTGACTTCTGTGACCAAATGTGTAGGAATTTCTCCTCACCAGCAAGCAAACAATTTGGCGGCAGACACCAGCTGGGTGCCCTCCAATTCAATTTCGACACTATCTGTCTGGAAATAGCATCAGCTCCCACAAATTGAGGGCCAGTTCCCAAGACTGCCCCCCCACCCCACTTCTGATGCCAATCACCAGCTGAGGTTGTTTTGCTTGTGCTTCCGACCAACTGGATATGAATTGGGGTTCCCACAACCCAACCTTGGGTTTGATTATTTTGCTTAGCAGCTCACAAAACCCAGTAAACACTTATTTATGTTTACCAATTTATTATAAAGGATATTAAAAAGAATACAGATGAAGAGACGAGACATATAGGGAGAGGGATTAGGGAGGGGGAACAGAGCTTCCATGCCCTCCCCAGGCTCACCACCTGCCAGGAACCCTCACGTGTTCAGCTGTCTGGAAGCTCCCAGAACCCTGTCCCTCTGGGTTTTTATGGAGGCTTCATTACTTAGGCATGATAGATTAAATCATTGGTCATGGGTGATCCACTCAACCTTCAGCCTCTCTCCCCTCCCCAAGTTGGGGGTGAGGTAGGCATGATAGATTAAATCATTGGTCATGGGTGATCCACTCAACCTTCAGCCTCTCTCCCCTGAGAGGTTGAGGTGAAAGTTTTGCCTTGGTCATTCCTGTGACCAGCCCCCACCCCGACGCTACCTAGGGGCTGCCAGCCATCAGTAACTCATTAGCATAGAAAAAAAACAGCTCTCTGGAGATTTTAAGCATTGTAGGAGTTGTATGCCCAGAAAGGGATGGGAGCAAGACCCAAGACCAAATATATACTGTATTTCAAAATATCACAGGAGCATCAATAGGTTATCGTTTATAAAAGTTAAATCCAATTGTCTTTGGGTTTAATTGTACTTTGTTATATAACTTTGATAGAGAAAACATATCTTCTTTCTGGAATACATTTTATGGTGTCTACTTTGAGCTAACTTAGGTGTACAAATAATAGGCCATTCTTTAAGTGACTCCATTCATAACCTCAAGCATTCTTGGCTGCTGTGAATGGTGCTGAAATAAACCTGAAATATTCTGTGGTACAAGGGACATGCTGAAACCTTTCTCTTCAGTGCATATGCCAAGAAATACTTCATTAGGGGTCACAGGATAAAAGGGACAAAATTAAAACACAGAATCTTCAGGCACCAGAGTAGGTGTCCCAAGGAAATTGAGCCACCTCTATTTTCTTAAATCTCTGCTCTATTTGTCAGTTGTGTCCTCTAGACAGACAACAGTCTTCTTCACGTAAACAAACTGCTCCTCTCTTCTATTTATGTACTTACTAATGTGTTGGTCCAGCTGGGAAAAGTATCTGTAGGCCAGAGTACAAAGCATAAATTAAACCACCCGACGGTGGCCTCTAACTCATGTGATTGTTTTTTAATAAGAATCCGTGGGGAATTCCCCTGGATACCCCATTGCGTGGCCAACTTCCTGTTGGTTGAATAAATGAGATTTGATGGTACAGAGATTCAGCATGTTCCTGATGTTTATCCTAGAGAATACAGGCAGTGGAAAGAGGTTCAGGTAATTAATAAGACACTTATGGCAAAGAACAGTAAAGCCAATGAAAAACTCATACTCCATGTGCATGTGATTTTGTATGTTATGGGCAAATCTAGATCCATTGGCTTTTCATTATATCCTCCTATAAGCTGGACTTAATTGTGATAAATAGCCTTTATTTTATTCATTTACTAATTCCTTCACTAACATTTACTGAGCATCTACTACATACCAGGCATTATTGTGGCACAGGCCATGCAGAGGTGAATGAGAGAGACAAAGACCTGCGCTTTATCGTGGTAGGCACATCCCATTCCAGAGTAATCATAATGGACACAGGATGGTGAGACAGAAAGGTGACTCAACTAGGAAGTGGACAGGCTACACTATCACTGTCTGTGTGCCTCTGTGCTCTGGAATTCAGGAAACGTGTTTACAAAGTAAGAGAACTAGATAACTAAGCTTTAAGACTTCCTTCCATTCTTCCTGTCCTATCAGCTACAACCCCACCCACCCCACATGTCAGACACAACAAACTGCTGTGAACACGTGGAGCTTCTATGAAGGCTTTCTCCAGAATTCAGAAATCACTGGGAAGGGGGAGGGGATTGCCCTCAGAGATTAATGTACAAAATCAACACATAGTGAAGCACATGCATAAGTATGTACAGTCCTCTCCTTCAGGAGGGGAGGGGGCACCAGACCGGTATGTCTTGATCATTGTGATAATGTTAGCTGAGACACTAGCGTTTAGTAGTTCATAAATACTTACTGCATGCACGCATGAGCCTTTCAATCCTAAAATTCTGTGATATTATTACACTACATGGAGATAGTTTTGTAAAGGAAAGATTATTAACAACAACAAAAAAAAAATCTGTTTTTCTTGCAATTTGGTTACTCTTTACTTTGTGAGATAAGAGGTTGCACTATTCTGAAATATTATTACACTACATGGAGATAGTTTTGTAAAGGAAAGATTATTAACAACAACAAAAAAATCTGTTTTTCTTGCAATTTGGTTACTCTTTACTTTGTGAGATAAGAGGTTGCACTATTCTGAAAGCCACTAGAATTTCCACAAGAGTTGGGCCGTGTTAGTCTTGTTCATCGCCAGAGCTCCAGCCTTAGGACAGCATCTGGCACTGAGTAAATACTGGCAGAATGAATGAATTAATAAGAACTCATGAAGAAACTATCATTTGCAGACAACATCCCTGAAGCAGCCTGACATTTAATCTTTCTTCAGCCCCAAAACTGAAAGTCCTAGGACTCTTCTGAAAGACCAGAACCAAATATTTCAAAACAATTTAAAATATATATTTAAACAGAGATTTTAAGTGATAGTATCACATGCCTAGTTCTTCCTACCCCTTTCCTGCTTGCCTGCCCAGCAAAAGATTCTTCTTCCCATGACTTCCCAGCACAGAGTCTGTGGGTCCCCTCTACAGTGCCTGCACAGCTGGATGAGGGAACCAGGGCAAACTCTGAGGCAGCCTGCATTTATTGTCTGTGCCATGGATTACAGGGTTCCAAGTTCACCAACATGAGTCCTTTTTATTAACAACACTAGTTTTCAACCCCTGCTGCATCCATGAGATAACCAGATATAAAAAGAAACTGGATAATGCTAGGTACATAAAGGATTTGGGAAAACATTGTTTAAATAGTGAAGAATTCATTTCTAGTTAAAAGTCTCACAACATGCCCACAGGGATTCAGAAATATGAATACACATGAAATGTAATACCAGTGTACTCTCTTGTTCCTATAAAGGTCCTACTGTGCCCTCATCTGCAAAATCCCCCCTCTAGTATGAAGACCCCATTATATATCACAAGACGGGGAATGCAGAGAAAGATCCACTCAAAATCCTATGCCTGGTCGTTGTAGAAATCTTTAAGGCATCCACTTACAGCTTTGCAGTACTTGTTATTCAAGAGCCTGCTCTGTAACTATCAAGATGATTAAACTAATTTTTAAGACAAAAATCTGTGGTTAAAAAGTGAGATCCGATTGGCCATATTTCCTCTACCGACTCTATTCATCAAGAATGGAGACTTCTTCAGTTCCATTTCTATATCTTTAGGGGCATCTGCCTTGATGCAAGCCTAACCCAACTGACAAATAGAGATTTCCCAGCTTGCTTGTCTGTGCTTAAATCTAGTTGGCCTACCAGAACAAATAAAAATAAAGATGTTACCATCTGTCAAGCTAACAACCAGTTACAGCAGTAAAGCAACATCAAGAAAGCGAAACTGAACCTGGCTTGTAGAGAGAGAAAAGAAAAAAGTGTGAACTAACAAAATAATTGCAAAGGCAATGCCCACAATGGACTTAGTTATTCATCCTCTCTGTTCCTTTGTACATTGTGCCACTAATATAGTCCTTAACAGTATCACTTTCTGTTGTAGCTACTAGGCTGTGAGTGAATTCATTAAGAAGCCAAGTTCTCACTCAAAATAATGTCATTTAGAGCAGCTGGTACAGAGCTCTGCAACAAGGAATATTCAATAGATGTTTTCAGTTAGAGGAATCTGATGCTATTTGCTTGCTGAAGAGGAAATAGAGGATAGGCATAGTAAGAAATAGCACTGTCTTCTATTATTTATACATTTCAGGTAAAGAAAGAAGCAGATCATTCTTAGAGAAACAGTGTTGTATGGTGGAAACCACTTAAACTTTAGGATCATATAGACCAAAACCTAAATCCCACTCTTTCCGTTCCTATCGCTGAACCATAAATTTAATTCCTTATTAAATGGTAAGGATATACCTACCTTCCTGAGTTGTAAAGATTAATTATAAATGAATGATATTATAAAGCACCTTCTACATAAGTGTTTAACTTATGATAAATTAAATTGGTGCTAAATAAAGAGTTCCTACAGTTTTCGTACTTTTAATTCCAAACGTCATCACTTTTAGTTCCAAATGATGATACTGGCAGCTCATTTTAGCTCCGTGAAGAAGGAATTTTCTAAGAGGTAGAATTGTCCAAAGATCAAATCAACCAGATTGCTTATTATGAGGTGGTGACTTTTCCATCATCAAGAGCCTTAAAGCAAAACCTAAATGACCTTTTACCAGGCGTGAAGATTAGTGAATTAGATACAAGGATTAAATTCTAGCATTTAAATGCTAAGTTTCTAGGATGTCTTGAAATCCCTGATAGATTCTGAAACAATGAGCACAATTTTTCTGATTATTCTTGAAAAGCAAAGATAATGATATTAGACAGAAGGGAGGAAATTTGTCACAAGACATTGAGTCTGGCTTAAATGGTAACTCTTCATGTCCAAAAAATTAGTGTTCAGAATCATGATTTTTTTTTTCCTACAGCAGACATCGGAAAAATAGAAAGGTCTAAATGTTCCGCAGCCTCTGGCTTCCAGTTGTCTGTTTAAATAGCTCTCACTGTTCCACTTCGTCTTTTTCTCTCCAGTTGAGAAGCAGATATGACAAAGGTAGTTAAGCAAGTGCTGTTGATCAGCCCTAAAAAAACATCATTTTACTTCCAATTCATCGGGATGTACCCTGGGAATTCTCTTCTCCAACACCCTCTCTGTCTCAGTTGGCTGAAATTCTCTCTTCCTTTTGCTATTCTGTACAGGAAGAGAAAAAATAATTCTCTGCTTGTCTCACGCACAGATTTCCTTTCTTTTCTAAAGGCTCAGCATACTCAGCCTTACAGAGGATTTCCTGGTCTCTCAAGGCAATCTCCCAATAACGCTATTCTGTCACCAAATGAAATCCTCATACCACCCACCCAAAGAGTAGTTTTCGTCATTTCATTGCAAGGCATTTCCTTTAGTCAGACTGTACCTACATGATCCTAGAGAAGAGCAAAACCTGGGTAGAGGGGAAGAGACACAGACTCCTAAGGTTTCTATGAAGTGGCCTTAGGATCTTTGCAAAATCCATGAAAACGTATGCAAAAATTTTATAGGAGTGTGCACTTGGCTGGATGAGAGTCCATGGCTCCATCAGATTCTCAAATGCTGTACATGACACAATAACAGGTTAAGAATCAATATCTTACAGGAAAAAATATTTGCAAATATTATAAAGGGTTTAGTATGCAGAATATATAAAGAAATTTGCAATTCAACAGTAAAAAAGATAAATAACCCAATTTTAGAATGTGAAAAAGATTTTAATAGACATTTCTCCTAAGAAGATATCTTTAGAATCAATAAACACAAAGTTAATAAACACATGCAAAGATAATCGACATTAATCATTAAGAAAAGGCAAATCAAAACCATGAGAGGCCACTTCACACCCACTAGGATGGCTATAATCAAGAAGACAGACAATAACAAGTGTTGATGTGGATATGGAAAAATTGGAAGCGGGTTCTTTTTGACCAATATTATATCGACCAGAAATTGATAACACAAATAGAATCTGACAAATTACCAATTTTATCAAATGGTCATCATAATATACCTTTTTGATGTAAATATAAGCATGTCCAGCTATTGGAACCCAGACAGTGAGTTAACATCAATGAGAAAATCTTAAATTTGGCATCTCTGACACATAATGGAATCTTGGCGTTGTTTCTAAGTTGCTCATCTCCTTCAATCACACAGTGAATGATACATTCCTTTATGGTGGTGTCCTGAAGATGAATAAAATTGCATCTCCACACAATTTGAATATTTGTCTTAAATGTTCCCTGTGACTGTAAGGTCAAATCCATATGTTTTGTTATTTACCAAAGAAAATGTTAGCTTGAAAATGTGTGTGGATGTGCTGCTAAAAGTATTGTTTTTTTCTAATAAAATTTAGATGCCATGGACAGAAAACTTCTTTGAAAGCCAGGTGACCCAGTGTTTCGATTATCTATTGCTGCATAACAAGCCCAGCCAAAGCTTAGTGGTTTATAATAACTATTGCATTTTACTCATGACTTTGTAGGGCAAGGATTTGGAAAGGGATTGGCCAAGAGTTTCATCTGTGATCCATGTGTCATCGGGTGACTGAGGTTAGAGAATTCACTTCCAATGTGGCTTATTATTATGACATCTCAGTGTTCTCTCTCTCTCTCTCTCTCTCTCTCTCTCTGTCTTCCCATGCAGCATGCCATCATCCAGAGACTCTCCATATGGTTTGAACTTCTTGTAGCTTATGATTTAAGGGAAGTCATGCTTCCTTCATGATGCTGGCTTCTAAGAAGGAGGAAATAGTAGCTGCTAGGCCAGCTGCTATGCCTGGACTGGTACAGCATCATCTGTACTATACTTATTGGTCAAAGCACTCACAGAGCCTGCCCAGATTCAAGGGAGAGGAGAAATCCACTCCACCTCTTGCTGGAAGAGTGGCAAGGTCACATTGCAGAAGATTGCGCTGGATAGGAAATATTGTTGCAATAATCTGCCACACCCAGGTTCTCATCCTGGCAAATTTGCCATTGACCTTCTATGATGCTCCCAAGAATTGGTCTCTTCACTTGGAAAATGCAGGAATTGGACCAGGGTTCTACTTAGGATCCTTTGGTTGCAAGGAAACAGAGACACACTCAAGTTATTTTAAGGAAAAAAGAATACTTATAGAAAAACACAACAGATCGCCATTTGAAAAAGCAAGCCCGTGGACACCAGCTATGCCCCCTGGCCTCTCTTGGAATGTTGAACTGTGTGGTCTTCCTCTCTTGGGAGAGTGCTATCCTAGTAAATCAAACTTGATTACTGTCCTAACCCTTCCTTATAGGTACACTCTCTGCATCTCTGCAGGGTCTCAGTTTTAACCCCCTGTTAAACACATTCTCTCCTCAGTTCCAGATTATAATTCCACAGAAAACCAATCACCACCACCCCCCCATCCCTTTAGACCCTCGCATCTTTCCACTGAAGGCAATTCCTTAAGCCTCTTGCCACTCCAAAGACTAACTGGGTTTTTGTCAGTTACACCCTTTATCTAATCAGCTGTGGCTATTAGGGTATGGGAAGGTTAGTGTTGAAGATAAAAATGACATCTCTTGTACCCCTAAAAGTGACATCTATAAGGCATGGTGATCCATGAGTAATACAACTAAATAATCTCCAAAATCATTCCAGCTCCAAGTGTGTATGGACTTTGTGAAGGTAATTCCCATCAGCTTGTGCAGGAACACAATAGCCTCCTTGTTTCACAATGCCTCTCAGAGTTCCAAAATCATTCCAGCTCCAAGTGTGTATGGACTTTGTGAAGGTAATTCCCATCAGCTTGTGGAGGAACACAATAGCCTCCTTGTTTCACAATGCCTCACAGAGTGTTCTTAAAAAAAGGAGCTACTGAGCGGCTTCCATTCCCTACAGGGAAGAAAGAGTGCTTGAGGGACCCAGCCTAATTTCCTATAGCCGTTCTATTATCCCAGCTGTATCTATGGTTTCTATTAACCCTGCAGTGCTATTGATCAGCCTGGTCACAATGAAAGAGCTTTATTGAATTCCGAGCAATGGAAACTCATTACATGGCCTAGATAATTAATTACCAATTCTTTCCTTTTAGTGAAATTGAAACTGGCTGTGGAGAACCAGCTGAGTGAGCCCAGTATTGCAGCCTGCTTGAAGCTTTATTTAATGCCCATGAGGAGCACTCTGCACTGGCCTTGGAGATGTGTTTGATGTACTGCAGACCCTTGATACAACCCAAGCACTTACCTTTAAAATAAACTATCTTTTCAAGTGGAATCTATTGATAGGAGAAGGCTCTTAAACCACACAAAATGAAAAAATCAAAACAAGAATATAAATCATATAAGGATATGAAAGTAAGGCTCACTTCACTGGTACTTTTAAACCAGGTCATCAAAATGTTTTTGTAAACCACTGAATAAATCAAAAGTAGGAGGTGGGTCATGTCTTCCATCTTGTCTTTTATTCTCCTTGCCCCATATGACTGCTAGGTACATTGCTGATGTAATTTTCAAAAAATAGTGAGTCACTAAACAGACAGTAGAGATGCAGATTTAGAGAACTGATACCCATTATCACTGAGATGAAGTGAAAATAAAGGAAGATGATAGTTACTAATAAGAGTTGGCATTGATTGAATGCCTACTATGTGCCAGGCACTGTGCTAGCTCTTTTACATATACTATGTCATTTAATGCTCACAACTCTACAATATGAGTTATATGAGTTATATTAATACCTATTCTGAAGGTGAGGATAACAAAACTTAACCAAACTGCCCAAAGTCACTGGGCTATACTTCCAGAAATCCAAATTTACATCTGCATAACTGATAAAGCCATCTTAGTCCATTATGAAATGCTACCTCCCCCAGAACTAGTATGATAAAAAGACAAGTCATTTCAAAAATCATTGACAGGAACCATGAGAAAGACTTGTAGTTTATGCAAAAATCAAAGTGCAAAAGGGAAAGACAATTGTGCCTGGAGTTAAAGCACAAAAGTAAATAATTCTTTTATCACCTCCTTGTCCCTTCTTATGATGACTGATGACAGTATGGAGCATAATGGTAACTTGTGTTTTGCAAAACTTGGCCCTAAGGTATTTTAAACCTGGATGGCAAGTATAAAACCTAGAAATGATAGACTTTCAGAATCTTATTCAATCCTCTGAGTTATGAGAGTTGGAGATTTGTGTAATTCCAACCACATAGGATGGACTTGAAGTCAATTCCTTCCAGAGGAAGGACAAGTTAAACTCCAAGAAGCATTGAACTGACCTTGCTGCTCTTCACTTTTCATATCAAACCGTGTGATAACCGTGGCTTTCTGAACACTTGCAGAGACTGTGCTATGCTACTCTCTGTACACTGACATGTTTCTGCAGCCACCACCTACATTATCTGCTCTCCTTAAGTCAGTAGTGCTTGTCCCAAAACTTGCTTATGCCAGTTGTACTTGTTACGGTGGATTATGTAATTTAATTTATTATTACATAAGCCAATGAAAAGAGGAGTGTGGAAAAAGAGCTGTTGATTGTATGAAAGAGAGACAAAACAAGGTCGAATGCTTTGGAATACTTGAATATTGTTTGAAATATTGCTGTTGAGTCGGGTGTGGAGGAAACAACTGTTAAAGATCAGAAAATTCTTAAATTACTTAACAGGGTAATCCTAAGAACTCACTCCACTTTAGAGAAAATAAAAATTAAAATTGTCTCATATATGGTTTATGCAAGTAAGATAATTCAGATATCTTATCAGTCTACTCACTTAATAGGCTTTGGCCCTACCTCAAAGTAGTTACTTTCAATTTTAAATGAAACTCATATATGAAACATTTTTAATCCCCACAATAACCATATGTCATTTTAATTAATCAACCAGTTACCCATCCAGCTTTTCTGGGCTAAGAGGATTTCTAATATATCACAGGTTTCTTCATGGGAGGCAGAGTGAGACTTTGTACTACAAACACTTTAAATTCCTAATATCCTCTTTGGATATATCTCCCTTTTCCTCAAGCTGCATTCCTTCTTGTAGCTGTCTTATATCTATCTAAACCTCCAAAATTCCTCACTGCTCGCCCCTCTGCCTGTCACTGGCTTTCCACATCTGACTGTCTCTTCCTCACCTTTTCTTGAGAGATCACCTGAGGCCCTTTGGCCTTCTCTAGTTCTGAATCTACCCATTACCTGCTCAGCATAAGACCCGAGAGGCCAAAAAATAAAAAGAAAGAATATCTTATAGAAAGTGTAGTAAAAGAAAAGGTTACACCTGTGTGTATTTTAATTTCTATCCCATTTACATTTGAATAACTAATTGTAGCAGACCTCCATTCATTCCCAGAAAGCCTCCCCAGTGGACTTTTTACTTGTAAAATGTGAAGCAAAGACCCTATGCTGAAATGATTGTCTTTGAAGAAATTTATCACCACCAAGCAGTCAAAACTCTGCTTTGATGATGAGGTGGGAAAATTAAAGGCATTCTGCAGGAGAAAGGGAATTGCATGTAGGAAGAATAGGGAGCTTTCAGAAGAGTGGGTTGACTGGTGGGGAGATGAGGATTGTGAGGCATTGACGTGGAACCTGCTAGAGGTTCAGCTTCTACATTGGGATCTGATTTTAATGGTTAGAGTGGCAAGGGCCAGAAGTTGACAGAACAGTTCTTGAGGGTTTGAGCAGTTCTTGGCAGAGCAGGGTTTGGAAGAAAAGAAATATATGCAGAGGAGAAGAGAGGTTTGTAGACATTTTCTAGTCTATATAGGGTGGGTTAGAGGCCAAAAGTGAGGATGTAATGAAGCAAGCCAAGTGGCTCTCTAGATATCTGCAGAAGCACACTCCAGGCTAAGGCAATGCCAAGTGCAAATGTCCTGGAGCAAAACTGTGTCTGGTGTGTTTGAAGAATAGCAAGGGGGTCAGGGCAGCTGGAACTGATTGAAGAAGGGAAGTAGCAGTAGATAAGGTCAGACAATGGGGGCTGGCATAGTACCTTCTGGGCCGCCGTAAAGACCTCTTTTACTCTGATATAACCAAGCAAGTCCTATAAAGAGAACTTTAAGACCAGAAAAAAAAAATTCCATGCAAAACTGAATATTATGGAAGTGAATAGACTTGACATTCATTCTTCCATTATGCAAATGGTTACTATGATGCAAAGAAAGAACTCGCAAAATGAAAGTGATGCCCGGGCATCTTCAGATAAAAATACCATATGTGTAAATTAAAGACAACAGTTTGGTCTTAGGTTTCTACCAACTGTTGAAATTGTAACAAAGTGAACTTAAATTTTATCAAAAGACTGTCAAAAGAGCCTCAGGGGTGTCAAGTTTATAAGCATGAGCTCGCCTTTCTGGACCTTAGTGTCCTCATCTTACAAAATGAGGGATTTAAATGGTCTCATTGTAATGACCTCATAATGAAATTTAGAATTTGCTGCTGATATATGATGGCCTGAAATTTACATCTGAAATGAAAAGGGTTTGTCTATGTTCAACAGTCACAAATAGGAAAGAAAGAGGAGGAAAGAAACATTGTGTATCAGGAAGATGTTATATACTTGTATTTAAATTCACCAACTGAGCAGTTTCTTGAGCTCACAGAAGGAGGGAACTAATGGAATATTGTTGGGAGAGATTTCCACAGCTAACCCAGACGAATAGAGGATACAAGATAACATTTTTGTGGTAGAAATTACAGAACGGGCACAGAAGCAAGATAAAGTTGCAATGGGAACTTGTACTATCAGGGTATCCTCTGGAGTCTTGTTCTCCTAGAAGTAGAGTTCTGGTAAATGCTTGCCTTGCTGACAACTTTCCATCTTTCAGAAGATGGAAGGAGCGAAAGGGTCATCATGGACAAGACGCAGATGAAGAAGGAAGAATTTGGTTCATGCCTATGACATTGAGAGGTACGTACCGTACATTTCAGGAGGGCCGATTTCAGGGAGCTTAGAGGAAAAAATAAAATGATGCCCTGGACAGGAGACCATGAAGTAAAATATTGCTTAGGTGCAAAAGGAGGTTTTAATTCATGAAAGTTTGACTGCATGACTGTAAGCAATGCCAGGGGGGAAAGAGGAAAGAACTCTCAAGAAATCAAGAAAGATTAAGACCCTCCTTAGAGATCAGTTGTTTAAAGCTTCACTGGCCAACACAGTAGCCACAAACTACTCGTGGCTATTGAGTACCTGAAATGTGTCTAGTTAGAATTAAGATAGATTATAAATGTAAAATACACTTAATACAAAAGCCAATATTAAAAAAAGAGGAATAAATCTCATTAATAATATTTTCTATTGAATAATGTCCATGCTGAAATGATAACATTTTGAATATTTTGGATTAAATAAAATATATCATAAAATTAATGTCACCTGTTTCTTTCTTTACTTTTTAGTATGACTACTAAAAAAATTTGAAGCCAATATTAAAAAAAGAGGAATAAATCTCATTAATAATATTTTCTATTGAATAATGTCCGTGCTGAAATGATAACATTTTGAATATTTTGGATTAAATAAAATATATTATAAAATTAATGTCACCTGTTTCTTTCTTTACTTTTTAGTATGACTACTAAAAAAATTTGAGTTATACATGTGGCTCACGTTTGTAGCTCACATTGTATTTCTATGAGCCGTCACATAATATACCCTCCTTTTGTGGAAGAGAAAGCAAACCTTAAAAAGTTAAAGAATTTCTTCCAACTCGCAGAACTACTATAATTATTAAATAATTTATAATTATTTGCATAAGGAGATAGAAAAATTCTTAAAAAACACACATAAGGCAGAAAAAAACATAAAAAGAATATTAAAAGGACAGATCCTCATCATGGGGAGGGGGGGTGGCAG
>NW_007731817.1:0-2946 GCF_000696425.1 Galeopterus variegatus | reverse complement strand
CTTAGCAGTTTCTCCCTTTCCTCTCTCCTGTCACTTCCCACTGAACTCCAAATTCTTGCAGCTTTTGAAATGCAGAACAGATTCATCTTCCACATTTAAATTGCTTTATAGAATATTTTTCTAAACAAAGATAGCTTCTTTCCTTCTCTGATTCCGGCAACTAGAAATGCTTTTATTCTCATCTTGCTACACTATAAATAATAGATTAGAAAATTACAGGTGGACATAGTAGAAGTATTTTAGCAATGTTCACCAGTACAGTTGGCTACTTTATGAAGCAGTCAGTTTCTGAACACTGGAAAATTTCAAGCAGACCATAGATGGCCACTGTTAAGAAAATTTTAAGGAAAGTGTGCAAGAAAGTTATCCTGGGTTTTTGGAACTCTGTATATTCCCAAGAAAGGTTTGTTTTTAGGAGTGCCCATTGGCCAGCTCCTGTGAAATAAGCTCTTGGAATGCTCTGTCTACTAAGAATTTTTGCATATTGGAGACATTTGGCCACACGGTATCAGTTTGTTCAGGTATTTTATGTCAACAGTGTCATTTTTGTTGAACACCTGTTTTTTTCTCTGGGGGCCTGAAGTTTAAATAACTGAGGTCAGGCAGGCAGGCAGGCACTATATTGAATGACCCTCCATAAACACCTGAACACCCAGACTCCAGCAAGATTCCGTAGATGGCAACAGTTTGGACATGTGCTTATACATTTTCCTGGGAAGTAAGCACAATCCGTGAGACGCCACCAGGAGGGAGACACTTAAAAGCTTGAGTCCCATCTGCTTTTCCCTTTTCTGACTTTATTTAACACTCTTTTAATGTAATAAAATGTAACTATGACTACAACTTCTGAGTCCTGTGAGTCTTTATAATGAATCACTAAGCACGCCTGGGGATGACCCTGAAGACCCCAACACAGATGATATCTACATGGATGAGAGACTCTCAGTATATATACATAAATATATATATATAAAACCAACCATGTCAGTGCAGTCTTTTTTACATTTTACTTATATATGCATACAAGATACTTGCCATCTAGGAACCTGCAATAAAATCCACAGCACTGAAAATACATACACACACATTTTGACACAGGTAGGAAANAAAGTTAAAGAATTTCTTCCAACTCGCAGAACTACTATAATTATTAAATAATTTATAATTATAAATTATAAGGAGATAGAAAAATTCTTAAAAACACACATAAGGCAGAAAAAAAACATAAAAAGAATATTAAAAGGACAGATCCTCATCATGGGGAGGGGGGGTGGCAGCAGTAAGGGGGTGGGAATAGAAGTATATACTTCCAGAGCAGGGGAAGTAGTATCTACATATTGTTGACCAAACCTCACATAATCTGGGCATGCAAGGACAAACTTAAATGCGCCTTGACAAGAACAAAAGGAGTAGTACTGTGTTCCAGGTAAAGATGCTTCAGAAATGGAAAAGATACATGAATATGTCACAAGAGTGGCCCACTTCACCAACATGGGGATACAAGAAAGTCACATTTCTTTTACTTTCTAAAAAATGGAAATCCAGTATCTTTATCTTGAAGTCCACTCTTTTCCCAGATTCCTCCTTTCAAAAAGGCATTCAAATACCTGCGTTTATTCTATCTATCCCAAAAGACTCAGTTCTGCTTCCCAGAAAGAGAAGTGCATCTGATGTTATTGCACAAGTGCTCCTGTGGGTACCACAAGGTGGCACCGTTGAGCACTGTTCTTGCACAGCCCAGTAATCCCAGTCCATTGCTAGTCCATATCCCTCGATAAGAGCCTCCCACCTATTGCTTAGCAGTTTCTCCCTTTCCTCTCTCCTGTCACTTCCCACTGAACTCCAAATTCTTGCAGNTCTTTTCTATCATGTTTAATATAAAGTTGTGGGCAAATTTTCAGGGAGATAATGGTTGAACAGAAATAAGAAGCATACCAATTCAACCAGCAGAGCTCCAAAGAGCTCTGTTGCCATAGAACATAGCTTAAAACAGGGAAATGTATGAAAGTCTGTAAAAAGCAATTGGACTTTTAGCTTCCCATACCCACTCAACATAAAAGACAAAAATTCCTACCCCACATCTTGGGAGAAGAGGAGTCTATGTAGAACTTGAGCCAGAGGACCCCAGACCTGGGGATACCCAGCACAGGCAAGTTTGTGGTTAGAGCATGAGTCTGCAAAAAAAAAAAAAAAAAAAAAAAAAAAAAAAAAAAAAAAAAAAANCACTCTTTTAATGTAATAAAATGTAACTATGACTACAACTTCTGAGTCCTGTGAGTCTTTATAATGAATCACTAAGCAAGCCTGGGGATGATCTTGAAGACCCCAACACAGATGATATCTACATGGATGAGAGACTCTCAGTATATATACATAAATATATATATAAAACCAACCATGTCAGTGCAGTCTTTTTTACATTTTACTTATATATGCATACAAGATACTTGCCATCTAGGAGCCTGCAATAAAATCCACAGCACTGAAAATACATACACACACATTTTGACACAGGTAGGAAATTTTATGTACTGAACTCATTTGTGTTGAATGGACACAAAGTAAAAATCAGAATGTAATTAAGGAAGTTGGACAGGAGATATTCCGTGCATGAATTTTGAGGTAGAAAATAAAGTGCTAGGGCAAAAATTGGCAAAAAGATAAATCTTTGGAAGTACTTGGGGAATGTTAAAATGTACACGTATATGAAAGATTACAAGCAAATTTGACTTGGCTTCAGTAAGGGTTGCAATTGAAAGTATGAAATTTAAAAACATATGAATTAGCCAAATGGTGGATATCATTAAAAGAAAGTTGCATGAATTTTATAAAATTGTAGACTGATGTGATAGAAAATTTCTTTAAAGTAAAACAAAATAAAATAGTCTAAAATATAAACATATACTAGTCTAACTTTCTCATTTCATCTATGTTCTTTTTGAAGTA
>NW_007731816.1:145476-148467 GCF_000696425.1 Galeopterus variegatus | reverse complement strand
GTAGAGGAAACAATCTTGGAAGACAGAGATAGTGTCTCCCTCTGGAGCAAAGGGCAGTCATTCTTAGTGGTCATTATAAAAGATTTGAGTTCTCTAAGTTCAAGGCTCCTCTCCTGTAAAGGAATCCACTGTGTATGTCAGTGTCACGTGATCCTCCTTGTATTGCCCATGGAATTGGGGCTTGAGCAATTGGTATAAGAAATGCTGATACTCTGGCTATAGCTATTGAGTATTAAATCCCTTTGTCTCTAACTCAAAAGTCTCACGTCTTCTGCTAGCATCCATGAAACCGAAGCAGTCTAACTTGTTAGCTTGCAGGTGGGATAAAATCCGAGACCTTTCACAGTTCTTGACAAGAGGTTTAGAGTTACTGATGAACTTGACAGTGACTATCAGAGATCAAAAAAAAAAAAAAAATTGAGATACTGCAAGAGGTAAATTCCAAGTAACACAGAACCCAAGATAGGGAAATCNTGTGACCATAGCACAATGATCAAAACCAGGACATTGACACAGTGACACAATATTGTTAAGAACAGACCATATTTGTGTTCACTCGTTTTTCTCACTAAGGTGTTTTTCTCACCCAGAATCTATTCCAGGACTTCCCATTGCATTAACAGTCGTGAATTCTGTCTCCTCCAGACTGTGATGGTTACTCAGGGCCTCCTTGTCTTTCATGCTCTTGACACTTTTTAAGAACACTGGTCAGTCACTTTGTAAAATTCCACCAATGTGGGTTCAACTGAAGTTTTCTAGGATTAGATTGAGGCTGTGCATTTTTGTCAAGAACACCACAGAAGTGATGTGCTCGTTTAGGGTAATCACAGCAGAATTTCTATCAATAGGCTTTCTAACTAGTCACGTTAACTTTGCTTATCTGGTTCATGTGGTGTCTGCCAGGCTTCTCCACGGTAATGTTACTCTTTTCCCCTTTGTTATTAACAACTATCTGCTGAAGAGATAGTTTTAGACAATACTAACATGCTGTTTCTCTTATACTTTTGCTCAGTAATTTTGATGTCCGTCAGTGGTTCTTACCTTACATCAATGTTTTCCTAATGGTGATTTTCTAGTTTTCTCATTCCTTTTCCATATATTAAGAATTCCATGACTTCTTAACCCATACTTGATCAGGGTGGTGATAATGATACCTATGTTAAGGAAATCAATATTTTTACTAAAAACAACAAAAGTTTGATTCTTTAAACCCAGGTCAAATTACTAAGACTTTCTGTAGCTAATCGCTTCCAGTCAGTGCCTAATTTACTAATACGGGATGCCTCCAACTATTTCAGCCTTTTCAGATTCCATAAAAATGTCTTATAGAAGCTGGGAAAATGAGGAAACTATTTTATGACAATTAAAAGACCTATATTACTAGGGTAACTCTGTATAATGAGATAAAAACCACAGTGTTAGAAAACTGTTATGACTTAAGAAATCCTGATTGAATCAGATGACGTTTGTTTAAATCAGTTAATTGTAAAGACTTGGTTAACATGGTGTAGGAGGAAATATACTTTAAAAATATATAAAATAGGCATAAAGAAGGTATGGTCCTTTTACAAAACCAGTTCCAAATGTGGGAATTGTTTTCCAGGAAGAAGTGGCTCTTAGTATATGTGGGGACAGCTTTACAAAATGATTTGCCACCATTTTGATAAAAGCAAAAAGTGCACAGAGCCTCCAAGCTCCAGCCTCTAAGTCAGGAACAACCCTGGGGGAGAAAAATTAAAAGCCTAGAGTAACCAGAAGGTGTTAAGGAGGCAATAAAACCTTTTCCTCTGCATGGCAGCCAGAAACTGGCTGAAGGAGAAGGTGCCAGAGGCCATGAAAAGGTCCAATAACTTGAACCTGTGGCATTATTTCAGATCACAAAGTTTAGTTAGTATAACTGATAAAACTCTTTATAAAAGGAAGAAAATATTCCTAATTTATAGGGTCGTGGAGAAAATGAAATAAAATAAATATGTAATATACTTAGCAATGGCTTGTATTCAGTAAGCAATGAATAAATAGTATTCATTTGGAAACAAACATCCATTGAGTTTTCATGTAGTTTTATACTTAACCTTTGGTGCCTTACTTTTTTGTACTCATAAAAGCAATTGTACTAATGACTTCTAAAGTGCCTTTTAACTCTGAAATGCTATGAATACACTGCCATAGGTGAGGGATTTAAAACAAAAAACTGCACACTATACTTTCATAAAGGCTGACTCAACAGCCTTTATTCATTTACTTATTAAGCACCGGTTTTGTAGCAGGCATTATGCTAAAAGCTAGAAATTTTAAAACTAAATAAATAACACTCATTTCCTGAATTCGTTCAGGCTCACATTCTATTTGGACAGATAACCATGCAAACAAACTTAATAAGTAATGTGGTAGATTAGTGGAAGAAAGGGTTAGTTCTCCCTGGATGAATAAAGGCTGGTCTCAAAGAAGAGAAGATAGGAGAGCTGGTCCATGAAGAATGAGAAGAAATTTACTAAGCAGAGAACGGTCCATACCAGATAGAAGAGTTTATTTGAACAGAGGCAAGGAAGTATGAAGTATATGATGGTTTAGGGGTAAGTGCTATACTTTGGTGTGTAGAGAAGAAAGTGGTTGAATGTGTGTCAAGTTGAGACAAAACTAGAGTTTGACCTCTCTAGACAACACGGAGCCATTGTTATTTTTAAGTAAAAGAGTCACATGACTGGTCAGTATTTTACAAAGTATTGTCAGCGGGGTAGAAAATGAAATTAGTGGGGAATGACTGGAGACTGAGAAAACAATTTAAAAGACTACATCAATAACTCAGGTAGGAAGCAATCACTTCAACTAAGAAAGGAGCCACAGGAATAGAAAGGAGGAAAGGGATTCCATAAATATTTTGGAAATTTGGCAGCCTCTATGAGCTCCATGTCTGTAATATGGCTATGAAAGTGTTCATAGTAACCTTCCCACTGAAAAGAAAAACAAATGCTGTGTGTGTGTGTTTAA
>NW_007731816.1:142687-144929 GCF_000696425.1 Galeopterus variegatus | reverse complement strand
CTGCAAGAGTGAACTAATAATAAACCCTCTCTGCACCTTCTACTGCCCCAACCTCAGAGGACTGTGAGACTTGAAAGGAAAGTCATCTTGCATGGGAAAAACAGGATATGGAAAAAAAATAATGAAGCCATTCCTGAGAAGGTGTAACCTCAAGCCTGTCCTGAGACAGATTTTATAGAAAAAATTCACATATTCCAGGTGTGGAGTATACTAACATTTACAAAGCAAATGTATTTCACAGGGCCTAGCCTCCAAAGCCCTATAGTTTCAGGTATAACCTAATTTTTTTTTTTCCTTTTTGTCTTTTTTCGTGATCGGTAACAGATCGCAACCCTCAGTGTCGCGCCCGTACTGGACCGGGACCAGCAACGGGATCGCAACCCTCGGTGTTGCGCCCGCACCTCGCTCAGCCAGTGAGTGGCCGGTCTGTATGTGGGATCTGACCCCTCGGTGGGAGCGCCGCCGCGCTCCCAAGCGGCGCACTGTAGCAGTGCGCCACCAGGCCGGCCCTATAACCTAATTTTTAAAAATTACACATAGAAACATTAAGCTTGCAAAAGGCAGGAAACTTTCCCCAGGCTAAAGTCTCTGGTGTAGATAAAGCCAAAATTGCTGGCTCAAGGACAGAAGTCCTTGGAGCAGGTTAACCTACTGATTGATGTGTTAAGAAAGTTGCTTTATTGTTATGTAAAAATACTGAGGAAACTGCTGTAGGAAAAGACAGTATTTGCTAAGAACAAGCTTTTGTTGATGGATCGACTTAACCTTTTGCAAATTGCATTATGGAATGTCACTTTGTTATTTCACTGATATTACCAGCTTCTATTGTTAAACTATACTTAGCCATAATTCCACCTATGTTCCTTTTCTGTACATTTCTGGCCTGGGGAATAAATACTGAGAAAGAACCCCAGTTCGGGGTTATTTTTCCAAAGAGGAATGCCTCTCTCTTGATGGTTCCTGGAAAATTAACCCCTTCGGAGCTTCTCACTGCTCAGAAGAAATAGGCTTTGAGTAATCCTTTTTGCATCTCCATCACCCAGGGGGAGAGAGGTGACAAAGAGAGTGTAACATCCAGGAGCTTCCCAAAAATTCAAGTCTTGAATTTAAAGTGTTTCAGGACTGGTAGTGATGGGGGAGGTAGGGTCTGGGGGTCCCCATAGCAGGCCTCAACCCATCCTCTTACCAGTTTCTTGTCTCCACCACAGGAAAGAATTCAAGAGCAGAGTCATAGAAGAAAGTGAGAACAGGTTTCATATAACAAATAGATTCACAGAGAGTGTGTGGCCTAGCTCCAGAGACTGATCAGAACCCACACCAAGTTTAATACAAAAGTAAGAAAGTTTAGTAGAGTGCAGGCTGACTCAAGAGAGTGAGCAGCCACCTGATAAAAGTAAGCTTAACACAGAAGTAAAGTATGCACACCTCAGCCAATGAAGTGCAGGTTGGCCCCAGGAAAGTGAGCAACAACCCCACCTTCTGCCAGGATTCAGCTTTTATAGTTTCACTATCTAACAAATATTCCTGCTAACTAATGAATATTCAATTAAGGGGGTGGTTCCCTGCTTTGTAACATAGTCTGGCACATGCTCAGTTGGTCTCTGTTTTGGAACATGTTCATTGGTTAAATCCTATCACATGCACAAGACATAGCCAAGAATATTCTGTGCTCTTTAGCACCCCTAGTGGAAGGTCATTCAAAGGATAAACTGCCTTCCACTGAACATGCTTGGCTATCAGGGTTATATAACTATTCTATACTGAGTATGCACAGCCACTGGATTTGCATAAGCCAGCCTCTTTGTAGTCTCAATTTTCCTGTATTGGTGCTGAAAATTGGTCTAACTAGCAACAGTAACTTTCCTCTAGGGGAGGGCCTAGAAGAGGGGCCTGAGACCTTGGGGAGTGGCTTGAGACCCAGAGGTGTGTCCTGAAACCTGAACCCAGAGAAGCCGAGCACCTCCTATTTCAGTAGTATCCCTGTCCACCTGGCAGAAGTAATACAAATCCCATATAGGAAACCCACTTACATACTAGGCTTCAAATATTTCCCACATAGATTTTTTTTCAAAGGAAAAGAGCAGTTTACAATCAACAATGTCCAAGCACACAAGGAAATAAAATACCATGAGCAAAAACCAGCAGAAACAACAGACAACAAAAACAGACTATATATGTATTTCAAATGTTGATATAATGACACTAATGTTAATGTAAATATAAGTATAAATTTATGTGTTTA
>NW_007731816.1:139481-141309 GCF_000696425.1 Galeopterus variegatus | reverse complement strand
CGAGGGTTGTGATCCCGTTACCGGTCAGTAAAAAAGACAAAAAGGGGAAAAAAAAAAAAAAGAACAGCACACTGACCTTTATTTGTATAGAATAGATTGTAAGGGAATAATAGTGGAAACAGAAAGATCATTTAGAATCCTGTTGCAGTGAGAGGTGATGGTGGCACTGATTGAGGCAGAAGAAAAGACATATTTGAATACATGATTTATGGTGGGTTTGGGGAGACAACTCTGTGGGGTCTCTCACATTTCTGCATGTCCTTCACGTGGAGGCACTGATGGCTTTTGTTCTGGACTATCTTTTCTGGATGATAATCCTCTGTAGAGGAAACAATCTTGGAAGACAGAGATAGTGTCTCCCTCTGGAGCAAAGGGCAGTCATNCTACCTGGGGTATCAGGAAGTACTTAAAAGAGGGACCATGAGAGAACCCCAGTTATATGAACCCAGACCTAGGAATAAATGCAGACCTATGAGAGGTCAAAGAATGTGGTAAAATATTAGGCAAAAAAAATTAACATTTTTTGTAATCTTATTTGACAAAGAGTAAAAAAGTGGAGAGTCAAAGGAGTACAATTGGCAAGCACAGGAGGACTGTGGCGATGGGACCTAGGGGCAATGACCCTACCTCAGGTGAGTAAGAGAAGCACCTTGATATTTGCCTTTACCAGAGGGGAGACAGATTTTGCCTAATGTTGCTGGAGTGCTTAGTGTCTGCTTCACGTCTGGATTGACTTCAGAACTAAGGATGAGAAGTGGGCAGATCATTTGTGGAGCTAAGAAAGCCAAAAATATTGGAAATGAAAGCAAGAGTCAGAAGAGTCCTGCTTTGATGATTCCACTCCCTTGCATAAATGCCTTCATGTTTCTTAGCATTGTATTCCACAAATCTTCTGAATTTCCTTCTCATTTCTACCTTTTGTATGTTGTAAACATTTGATATATACAAAGACTATGACCTGAGATCTTTTTGACTGTTTCTAAGACATATTTTTCTTATAAAGCCTATTTCTTTTTCTTTTTAAAAAAATTTTATTGAATCATAATTGATTATACATATTTTGGGGGTTCAACATTGACATATGTTGATCAAATGAATATTACTAGCATGTATATTGTTACAAATCATACTTGTTCTTTATGCCCCTTGTCCAGTCTCTCCCCTTCCCTTTCTCCCTCCCCCCTCCCACCTCTGATAANGTAGAGGAAACAATCTTGGAAGACAGAGATAGTGTCTCCCTCTGGAGCAAAGGGCAGTCATGCTTAGTGGTCATTATAAAAGATTTGAATTCTCTAAGTTCAAGGCTCCTCTCCTGTAAAGGAATCCACTGTGTATGTCAGTGTCATGTGGTCCTCCTTGTATTGCCCATGGAATTGGGGCTTGAGCAATTGGTATAAGAAATGCTGATACTCTGGCTATAGCTATTGAGTATTAAATCCCTTTGTCTATAACTCAAAAGTCTCACGTCTTCTGCTAGCATCCATGAAACTGAAGCAATCTAACTTGTTAGCTTGCAGGTGGGATAAAATCCGAGACCTTTCACAGTTCTTGACAAGAGGTTTAGAGTTACTGATGAACTTGACAGTGAATATCAGAGATCCAAAAAAAAATAAAAATTGAGATACTGCAAGAGGTAAATTCCAAGTAACACAGAACCCAAGATAGGGAAATCCAGACAATTTATGTAAAAGAGGGTCAACCATAGGTAGGAAAAATAAGATCTTGGTCAGGAGTGTAAGGACAGAACTTTTATCCTAGGGAAGATGACATAAGATCAAGGTAGGGCTGCAATGCTAGAAGTAGCTGGAATACTACCTGGGGTATCAGG
>NW_007731816.1:135372-137623 GCF_000696425.1 Galeopterus variegatus | reverse complement strand
GTGACTCTCCTTGTGTCAATGCACTCCAGTGGCTGGTGGACCATCTGCACAGTGGTTGTGGTGTCTAGCTGCTTTGCTGCTTTCACGGCAGCTGTGGTTATGTGGCTGTGGTGGGCCACCCACATGGAGGTGATGTTTTTGACATGCTCCTTACCTAGTTGGTGGTGGTGTTGACGGTATGCCTGGTTGTGGGAGGAGGGCCCGGTCCCATAAACCCCTTCTTACATTGGTTATCAGTTAGTTACTTGTTAGAAATACTTTTGGCAGGAAGTAAAAGAGTACCCAACTAGCTTTGTCTTAAGCAGTAAAGACATTTGATTATTTCACACAAGAAAAGCAAAGATAGGCAGTTCTTATGAAGAAACAGCAATATCACCAAAGGCCTATTTCTCCATTTCTACTCTGCCATCTTTTAATGTCCTAAAGACTTGTTCGTAATCTCATGGTAACAGTTTGGCTGACACTGTGCCTCACTCAACTGGCTCAAAACAGGAGGAAAGGGTGGCAGTAAAGGCCTTTGCCACATGAAGCTCAGTCTTTTCACCTGGGAAGAAAATTTGTTTTCCAGAAGCAATGAACTATCTCCAACCTCCCTGTGGCTAGAATTGGGTCCATATATGTTAACTAAAACTCAGTCACATGTCTATCCCAGACCAATCACTAGCAAAAGGGAAGGGGATTACCATGATTGACACAGGCCAGCATGTCTCAAACTTCACTGCACATTGATGTCACCTTGGGAGCCTTAAAGATACTGATTCCTAGGACTTACCTCCAGAGATTCTGAATGAAATTGTTCTGGGGTGTGATACAGGCATCAGCTTTGTTTGTCTAAGTTTCCCAGGTGATTCTAATGTGCAGCCAAGGTTGACAACTACTAACTAAAAGACCAATTATGATCCTTTAGGGCTGGAGGAAGAGCCTAACTTTACAAGCTCAAGGGATCTCAGTTGCCAACTGAATAAAAGTGAGGTAGAAAAATGGCTGCTGGTGGCTTCAGGTTCACATTTTTTCAACCTAGTCAATCCAGTGGAAAAAAGCTTCTCTTTCCCAATATTTCCAGTAAAAGTCCAGAATAGAGTCCCTTGGGTCGGTCTTTGGGTATGTGCCATTCTTGAACCAATCATTATGGCCAAAAGGATAAAAAATAATAATAGTCCAATCCTGGGTCATGTGCCAGGAAAGGAAATCAGCCTAATAGAGCCAAGTCGACTGTGAGTGGGAAAGGGGAAAGGGTTATTTCCCAAAGGAAAAAGTAGGTGCTGTTGCTAGAAAAAGAAAAGAGAAAAAAACCCAGAGGCCCAATAGTGCTCAGTATATATTTATTGAATGAATAAGTGGAAGAATGATATTTATTCCGTATCTTTTCCAGTCCTAAATGAGCAACGGGAATCACGAGAACACTTCACTCATTTAATCTGAGGTCCATTCTTCAGAGGGACTGCTGATTCTCAGGACAGGTATCTTTGAAACACAATTCCGTTTCTCTTCATGTGTTTAGAATGACTATTTCTATTCTTAGGCAGCGGACTAATTTCTACTAAACAGACAATGAGGACAGTTGTATGAAGACATATACATTTAGTAGAAAATAAAATTGAGTGTTTCTCTCCAAGTTTCACCCCTCTGACCATACAGTGCCCATTGTGTGTCTATAATTATCAGATGTTTAATATCAGAGAACACCACACCATCAGATTATCAATTTTTAATAAGCAAAAGTAGTTTTATTTGAAAATAAATTATCTTCACAACCAAATCCAAGTATGACTTTGTTGCTGATAGTTTTTAAAAACCAAGTAAGTCCTGTTGTGGCTCATTCTCCTGTCTCTTTGTAGTCCCTGTGAGTGCTGGTATAACCCTGAGATTACAACCTCAGCATGTGCTGTAGAATGCTGGAGGACAACATGATGAATATTCCAGAATAAATAAATGTTACAAAGCCAGAAACATTTCATGCAATCAATATCCTGATTCTGTGACTCTCCTCTTATTAAAGATTAACCATTAGCTTCAGAATAATTGTTCTGCCTGCTGAGTTTTTTTTAGAGTTTTCCAAAGGGTATAAAAATCATTTTCACAACAGCACCTTACATGAGGGGGCAGTGGAGTGCTTCCTACAAATCCCCGGGAAAGTAGAACGGAGGAAAAAGTTTGGTCTTCTCAGCATCACTTGTGATTCTCAACCCAAGCCAGGCTGGAGAAGGAGAAAGGCTGCTGAGAACTCTCTTCCTGTTTGTTTGTTTGTTTG
>NW_007731816.1:129394-134536 GCF_000696425.1 Galeopterus variegatus | reverse complement strand
CTTCCTTCAGTCCTAAGTTCTTTCCTTCAACTTAACCACTCTTTTGTTTCTTAAATATGATACTTATTTATGACAAAGAATTCAAACAATGCAGGAAAATATATACACGGAAGGGAAAAAACCCAAATCCCACACCCCAAAACAACCACCATTAATATTAGATGAACATCAGTTGAAATATTTTTCTATGCATGTGTACAGAGGTAACTAGACATGTGAAACTCCTGTTATCATACTAAAGATGCTGCTTTTAATATAAAAGCATTAAATTTACTTTTACTTGAATGTTAAGAAAAAAGAAAAACTGAAGGGTAAGAGAACAGATTGTTGAATATATATATATGTGCACACACATACGTGCACGTATACATACATACACATATTTATGGTATACACACACACCTCAGGAGATATTATTTCCTAAAAAAACTACTCTAAGGCTAAAAAATAATTTAAAAATAACTTTTTAAAATTGGCCTTGACATGAGTTGTTTTTGTAAAAATTCCCTTTAAACAGTAGAAATTGATTCTTTGTTACTAAAGATGGGACGTGAATGCCCTCACAATACCTCTTTTTCCCTCCTACACAACCTGATTTATGTTATTGCTTTTATACTGCCCAGGTTTATAACGTTAACATTCTGTTCTGTAGAATGCATTCCTATTTTCATGAATTCTATGTTTAAATTCACTTAGTGAATCAGCTTTTATCACAGCTCCCCTATTGCTACACTTTGTATTTTGATTCAACTCTTAAAGGCTGGATTTAAGTACTTTTTTTCAGAAGGGCTCATAGGACTATATTTCTAAGCCTCTTTCTTTGCCTTTGAGAATTCCATCTGTTGCTTTTATATTTGAATATCTCGACTGACTGTAATTGTGGGTCATGCTCTTCTTTTCCTCAGAACTTGGTCAACATTGCTTCATTGACTTCGAGCACTGAACTTTGCTGTACATTATATTGAGTCTAGACTAATTTTTTTCTCTGAGTAAAAGATTTGTATTACTATTATTATTATTATTTGGGGTCTATAAGCACAATAACTTTACTAGGGTGTGTGTCAGACTTAAGATTTCTGTGTCAGATTTTACTGAAATATAGTCTGTATCCAGCAATTGTAGATTTTTCCTTTACTTTAGGGAAATTTTATTGTACTATACTATATTTGAATATGTCTTCAATTCTTTTTGGGAGATCTTTGCTTCAGAGACCTCAATTATCTTTATTTTGGTATTGACTTAATTGTTTTCCCAATCTCTAACTCTTTTCATTTTTAACTGTCACATTTCTTTTCATCTCACTTTATTGTTAAATCACATCTTTAAGCTCTTTTTTATGTTTCATTTTCAAGTTTTTATTAGGGCATATAATACAAAGTACTTAGGAGAAATCTCTTGCATTTTGAATTTTACTTTTTTTTTCTGGCCTGGGTTTTTGTCCTTTGGACAGTTTCTCTCCTGTTTCATTTCATTGGTAGGTTGTCACTGTGTCTAGCCATTTTATATTTGCACATTGCAGAGCTGCAGTGCTGTTTGTTTGTGCACTGTTCCTGCCTGGGTGACTCTCTCCGCTCTGTCTCTTTGCCCCGTGATGATAATGTGTGAGTGATTTCTCAACTCTCTGCCCACCATATCTTAAGTGTTGTTGTTATGGTTCACCTCCCACCTACAGCTTGAGATTCGATATGTTCTTACCCTTTTCATCTGTACCTTAAGAGAATGGTGGGGAACCGGAGTGGCGTGCAGGCTGTGCTAGACGACCTGGGATCCTGAACTACTTTTCTGGGATTTGATTAGATATCCTGTACAAGAGTTCGCTCCAACTAATTAGGCTCAATACCCTGCACACTGGGGACTGCTCTCAGGCTGTGGATTTTCTGCTTCACCCAGGTCTCCCCTTTAGCTCTTTCTGCTGTTCGTTCTTCAGTCAGAAGAGGAATAGAATAGTAAAACCAACTCATTTTCCTTTCCTCCATATTTGGAAGTTTTTGTGAGAACTCTCAGATTTTTGTGAATCCACCATCATGGTTTCTGGAAAGCTGAGGGCTGGATTCAGAGCCAAGCTATGTCTTCCAGCATTGCTTCATTCCAGAATCAGCTGTTTCTTATTGCAGTAGATGATGTCTACTTCCTTATTTGGTGGCTTGATGAAGTTTTCTCTTTGATGTTTTTTACATTTTTTTAAACTACGATGGGCAGCTGTAGTAGAGTGGATAAAGGCATGAACTCTGGAGCCACGCTCGCTGGCTTCAAGTCTCTGCCACTCGCTCAGTATGAGACCGGGGATAAGATAGTTAGTTTTTGTGATGTCAGTTTCCCAGTCTGTCAAGTACCTTTTGCAAAGGGTGGCTATTAAGATTAAATCAGTTAATTCAGGTGAAGCTTTACAATAGTCCCTGACATACAGGAAGCACTTAATGAATGTTAAATAATCTTTTAATTTTTATAGTGGATTACTTTGTTAAATACTAAGCAGTAGAAAATTCTTTTCAGTCTACCCCCTTAACCCAGAAGTCTTTAACTTTATTCTTTGGGTCAATGTTTCCTAATTTTTTTTGAGTCTATGATACATATGTAGCCTGACTAAATAATACAATGAAGTTACTCAGAGATAATATCCACAGGTGTATAGTAAGCACCAATCTATGTTTACTGAACAAAGATATCTAAGAATTGCTTCACGCTTGCATTGTTTACACCTAAGGATCATTTGAGAGCCCATGGTATTGTGCATCCTGAAAAGAACTAATTTAACTAGTCATCTAAACATCATCTTTTATCATTGCATAAGTTAACATGATATCGTAAAAACTCACCTATTATCACCTTTTCCAACGATTCCCAAACAAAGGACCCCACGAGTGTGCCCCAGATGGGTTACACATGTGTAGTAATATTGATCCTCCCAGTGGCTGGGCTGAGGCTGAAAAGCTGGAACCCCCTGCCCTCTGGCTTTCTCTGCCTAAGCTTTATAAAAATGATTATTTTTTATTTGTGCCATGATGTGGAATAGGTTGGAAAAATGGATTGATCTATACAGTCAAGAGGTAAATTATGCAGAATAGTAGGCGCTCCCAAGAGGATCCATGAAACCTAGAGGACAAACGATGGCTTTGAGAAGGTGCACAAAACCCTTAAAATTGTGTGCAAAGTTTGTATGAGTATTTTTTTGAGACAAGAGTGCGTAACTTATACAAAATCTCAAAAAAAGTGTTTTTGAAAGTGCAATTTGAGGTCCAGAATCATCTGAAAAGAATATTGTTAAAAAATACAGATTCTCAGGACCCATCTTACTGAATATTAAAATCTTTTAAATAACTAAAATAAAGTACTTGTGTTTAAAATGTTTTTCTAAATTTGATGCAAAAATGTCAATCATTTTTACTCTTAAGTTGAGGTTGAGAGTAGTATTTATGTTAAAATCAGGAAAAAAATTGATGTTTTTAATTGGACAGTAAACTCTGAATTTACTGGTAATATAAAGAAGCCACCGAATGTTAATAACAGATGAGAATTTCCTTTAATTCTTCACAAATTATTTCACACTTAGAATGTATTCTCTCTCAGAGACTTATGTGGAAGTTATAGAAAGCATAATTTCAGCTCATATGAAGAAGAGCTTTCTCTCAATAAAAGCTACTTAAAGATGCAATGGATCATTTTGGGAAACAGTAAGTTTCCAGCTCACTAGAAGGGTTAAATATAAGGGACTAGTTCACTTCTAGAAAAACTGTAGAAGAAACTGAAACATCAGAGCATTGGCATTCCACTATTTTAATTATTTAACTTGCCCATCCACCTCATTTTTTTTATCTTGATAAAAGTAACACATACTTAGTGTAGAAAATTTGGAAATTATAGACTAGCAGGAAAAAAAAATCTTAATACTATACCACCCATAGAAAATTGCTGCTAACATTTTATTTTAGTCTTCTAGTCTTTATAGAATATAAATTTTAGAAATATTTTTTATAAAACAGAACAACATTGTACCTAGTGGTTTCTAAGTTACTTTTTCACTTAATAATATTAATAAATATTTTCTACCTTAATAAATCTTATTTAGAATATCATTTTTAATGTCTACCTCTTATTTAATCTTATGGATAGTCATATGACAATACTTTAATCACTTTCTGATATTGAATGTTTAAATTTTTTCTTACTCTGCTATTATAGACAGCATTGCAGTAAACATCCATGAAATCAAAGCTTTGAATATATCTGCATTAATTGTCTATTGCTGCATTAACAAATTTCCCCACACCTAATGGCTTAACTTAACAATAAACATTTATTATCGTCATATTTTCTGTGGGTCAGGAGTTAGAGAGATGCATAGTTGGGTGGTTCTGGCCTGGGATCTTATGAGGTTATAGTCAAGATATATAGCCAAGTCTGTAGTCATCTGAAGTCTTGTCAAAGGCTAAAGGCTTGACTCTCATGGCTGGCAAGTTAGCTTTGTTGGTCTTTGGTAGGAGGCCTCTGTTTCTCCTAATAAGGGCCTCTCCATAAGCTGCTTGAGTCTTCTTACAACACGGAAGCTGGTTTCCCCCCACAGTGAGTGATCTGGGAGAGAAAGCGAGAAAGAAGCTGTTTTCACGATTGAGCCTTAGAATTCATATAGCAGCATATCCCCCACATTGTATGGTTAGAAGTGAGTCCTAAGTCTGGCCCACATTCAGGAGGAGGGGAATTAGGCTCCATCTTTCCAAGGGAAGAGTGTTAAAAATTTGTGGACACATTTTAAAAACCACCACAACAACTACTCTGAAAATAAATTCCTAAAGATGGGACTTGAAGAATATGGAAATGTGCATGTTTCTTATACCTATTTCTGAATTGTATTAATTTATACTGTGATAGCAGAGTTTGCAAGTTTCTCTTTCCCAAAGCCTTTGGAAACCCTGAGCATTTTTTAAAAAGCAGGGCCTCGGCTAGTCTAAAGGGAGCCTTTGTGGGAGTTAGAAAAAGGTGCCCCTTCCTCTGGGCAGACATGAACCCCCCCCAGGGTATACAGTTTGGTGAGAGGCATGCTGCTGAATTTTAGCTCCCCCTGGTCTTCTGGGCTGGGCACCCTGGTGCAGGTCATAATCTGCACAACCATACTCTGTGGCCCTGTTGAAAGTTTTGTGCTTTCTT
>NW_007731816.1:124704-128544 GCF_000696425.1 Galeopterus variegatus | reverse complement strand
CTTTTTTATTTTCTGAATGATATTAAATTACAAACTTGTCTCTTTCTACTCATTAAAGCAAATAGGATTTTTCTACTCATTCTAATCATTAAAGAATGGCCTAATTTGCCTAATTTGCATTTTAAATCTATTATTATGTATACTTGAGAATAATAAAAATTTACTTCCTTAACAAAATATTCTACACATTTTGTTAAACTGGGCTTTATTTTTGTTGCTGTTGTTGTTTTTGTTTTTAATCCCTGCTTGCCTTGTCTCTAGCCACATTCTCACTGTATTATAACAAAACTGTCCATGGAAGTGATTTTTCAGTTTGTTATGATACAGGCAAGATTGTAAAATGCTAGTCAAGAAAGTTAAGTATGTACTTACGAGCATCAATTGCCCTTGACCATATTCACAGCTTCTGCTTTTTTTTTTCACTTTCATTTCCTGTAAGGGGAGATGTGATAAACCACAAAACTGGCCGTGAATCCTACACCTGCTAAAACTTGCCATTTGGATCTTGGCACGTATGTTTCATAAAATATACAAGCATACTTATGCCAGTTTACTTAAGAACACAACAGCCTATTCACATGTTTTCTATCAGAAAAAATATTTAAATTATGAGATTTTTATGCTGCCTAAAATAGGCTATAATTAACACCCATTGTGACATAAACCTCTCTGTTCTTGTATATCAAGCCTCAATTTCTTGGTAATTTTGCACTATTAGTTATTTTCAATTATCACTCGTTTTGTGTTCTTTTAAGATTGAAATACTTTTTCATTAACTGGTAAAAGGAAAATTTTATAATTAAAGTTTTGGGAACCTTGGCTGATATAAATGTAAATGATACTGTAAAACAGTTTGACTATTTTAACTGATCTGACCACAGATGCTGTTTTTTGTATTAAATTGACCAGTCAGTTTAATGATGAGCAGTAAAACTGTTTATGTGGTCAGCATAGTTGAAACCAGAAATACAGTTGCTGTTTTCCACCTCCAATACTTGGGTATTGTATTATCATATTAAGTTCTTCATTAAACCTATGCTTGGTGATAGGGGTTAAGAAGCTACAAGAGCTCGGATTTACTCCCGCAAAGCTTATGGGAAGTATAATTGAAACATTTAAAATGTAATTGCTTTTCTATCAGAAAATTTAAATCTGAGAGTTCACTTTTCCAGGTGTCAAATAAGCATTGAGTTAAAAAACAAAAAGTATCAGAATCACTATCACTTATCAAAATATATTCTTTATATCAAATCAAAATGAATTCCACTATGCTAAAAGCATACAACCCCATTCATAAAAATATATGATTACCTCTAAATAGATATATGAGTTAAGTAATTTTCACAAGGGTGAACAAATTCTAATATGACTAAAATAGAAAGGCTTCTAATGGCTAAGAATCCATTCTGATTTGATTCCATTTGATTATTAGATCAAGCAAAACTATTTTAATTTTAATGGAAATCTCAATTCTTAATATCTTTTTTTTTATTATAGAGTAGGAAATATTTTTGCCTCTAAAATGTCACTGTCCTTTCTTAGTTGTCAACCTGGACTTTACATCAGTACAGAGAACGGTGTGAGAAAAAGCTTTAAAGTGGGCCAAGAGTTGCGCTTAAATCAATTTCTGTTAAAGTGCTTTCTCATTTATCACCTCTGAAAGGACTTTCAACAAAGGCTCTCTGATGTAACTTTTGTCAGAATACCAGGTAAACTGCTGCTTAAACATTAGAAGGAGACTGAGTCTTGAGAAGGGAGGGGCGACTTCCAACCTTAATCAATGTGAGGAAACGAATTTATTTGTTTTTTTAAGTAGTAAGCTTCTTTTTCTGAAATAAAAATCTGTGAGTTGGAACTTAACAGTTTCATGTCCAGAGTGAGTTCTAGACTGTGAAGTATGATCCAGAGTATTAAGATATTTAAAGGCTAAAAAAAAATTAGATGGGTGGATCACTGGAAATATCCTTTCCAATGTAATAGTATAAAATGTTTTATGTGTACTGTGAACCTGGAATATTTGGATTTTGTGGGGGAAAGTTGACTTTGCTGGCAGAATTTCCTGATTTTTTTCTTCTGTTTTTATGTTGTGTTGGTTTGTAGGACTGAAACTAGACTTCAAAGTGAAGTGGAGATTTTACATGTGTGGAGAGTAATTCATGTCTGTGAGGCATTTTCAGAGGTTTAGTTATATTCATGTAAGTGATCAAAGTCCAAGGACAAAACAAGAAGATTTAAGAGGAGATGCCACCTGTCTCAGATGATCTTAACACTTAGTCTAAAGTTGTTCTGAGGGCAAAATGTATCTGCTTAAGTCCCTCTGTTCTTGATATCACCCTTTTTGGCAGCATATTCTGTGGGCAGACCAAATTAAAGGTAGGCAATGTATTGGAACACAAAAGGAAATATTATGCCTCCACCAAAACTGGCCACACCACCAATTTTATTGGAACTTTTTCTTTTTTAATACCACTTGGAATTTGGAAGAAAAGTCAGAAAATCTTTTCTGTTGTATCACTTATGCTGGACGTAGAGTCAGGAAAAAAGAACACCCATGGGGATTTTAGTATTTATTTCTGTCTCAATGAGAATATGAATAAAGTAAGAAGACCCTTCGTGTGTGTGTGTGCGTGTGTGTGCGTGTGTGTGTGTGCATGTGTGCATGCGTCCCTAGAAGTGGCTGTTATTCATAATGAGGGAAGCGTAGGATGAGATGATGCACAGAGGGAAATCCAACATTGCAGACAAAACTTCCAGGGTAAAACACATTGACTTTTACTTTTTATTTATTTCTTAAAAATGCTATTAAAAATATATATAGCAGAGTACTCTGGCACATTAGGCGCTCAATAAATGTTTTTAAATAAATTATACCCCAAGTTCCTCTAAGCCCCTCAACTGTTACACTAATAGCCCTAACTCGCTCTTTTTTCTACCCTTCAGGTTTCCTTAATGTCTCACCCAGTTATAAGCTGAAAGGAATGTCTTCTTTGTGATGGAAAATAGGTCCGCCATGGTCTCTCCTCCAGCCCCCTTTTTGATTTCTGCTAATCAGAAACTGAGAGGGCCCAATGTGGCAATGCTAATACTTTTGCTAAGAGTGCGGTCTTCTGATATGAACAGGGCTGCCTGCCAGTAGGGCTGTGCAGCACTATAAAAATTATGTCCTACACAACCTCGGGGGTACCATTTCCGTTCACTCCAATATGAATGGTGCTCCCTGGAATTGTGCTACAAGGTGGCTCTGCTTGCACACACACTGATTGCACATCCTCTGGGTATCAAAAAACAGCACTCTATTCTCTGGAGTCCATGATGTGCTGACTGGGGGTACCATTTCCATTCACTCCAATATGAATGGTGCTCCCTGGAATTGTGCTACAAGGTGGCTCTGCTTGCACACACACTGCTTGCACATCCTCTGGGTATCAAAAAACAGCACTCTATTCTCTGGAGTCCATGATGTGCTGACAACATGTATGCTCTTGCAGAAGTGGGGAAGATGCTCTTTCTCTCTCCTGCATGACTTGCTTGGACACCTTAACACTGAGGTAGCACCGTTTGTGTCCTGAACCTCACCATAACAGCAACTTCAACTTCTGGATGCAGGCCCTGTGTACACAAAGCCTCATCACAAGTGTGGTGGGACCAAGACTCAAGAAGGGTAGATGGCTGTCGTTCACCTTCTCCTACCCCTAACTCTGTGTGGCCTTGAAAAGCTTTTGCTCAACTCTTAGAGACCTCATATGTCTATTTACTAAGAATTCCTGTCATGTTTGATGTCCAGTTTGGGATCCAGCTGGGACCCTTGCTAGAATCTGAGTGAATGAATATGCGAGTGAG
>NW_007731816.1:123455-124694 GCF_000696425.1 Galeopterus variegatus | reverse complement strand
TCACAATGATTGGAAGTGCTTATTGGCATTTAGTGTCCTACAATGAAAGGACATTTCTACACAATAGAGAATTAACCAACATTGAACATGACTTTTGAATATCCTGCTGGATACTGATGCTGGTAAAAACCTGATTATAATTGCTGTATCTGAGTCTAGAATCTGACTCTATTTTATATGTAAACAGAGGATTTTATTTCATTGTTTCAATATACATTTTTTTTCCCGGTAATGTAACTACCTGATAAATAATTGCATATTTTAATGTTTGGAACTTTACCCAGAGTTGCTTGCCATTTTGGAAAACCATACAATTGATAACATCATTCATGATGTTTGAGTAACAAAACTATATTAATCTACATTATAATTGTCACAATAGGTAATTAGAGATATAAGTTTAAGAATTTGACTACTTATTTATGTCTTTTGGTGTAACCGAATTAAAGTATTTACACATTGAAATATGTACAATTTATTATAAATTACTTTCTTTTTCTCATATTAGAACACTTTATTGAGTATTTTTAAACATATGTGTTGTGAAGATACATTATCAATTAACATAATTTCAGGATACTAAATGGGACACCACATGATATATATTATAAAGAAAGGGCATTGTGGCTGAGAAAGATGCTAAGCTGTCTCCAAAATTTGAAAAGTCCTTCAAATTTTGAAAAGTGGTTGTCCTTCTCTCTTAGTGGTGGCAGATATGAGATATAACAATTTGTCCTTCATTTTTGAGGGGATATCCTTACATGGCCTTAAATTCACTGATGCTGCAGGCTCCTGAACCTTCATAGGGATTATCTTCCATCCTCTGTAGCGCATGTACCCTGCAAAGCAGAGACTTCTGCATCAGCTTCAAGGAAGGTGAGGAGGACTAGCCTTCAACTAGCCTTCAACAGAGAGCAGTGAGCTATTACTATAAGCCCAAAGGGTTCAGCAGAATCTGAGACCTCAAAGTTCTTGAAAGCCCTGACCCAGATCTTCTTATCTCAAGTCTTAGGTCCTTCCCAATCAGAGCCCTGTAATCAAGCAGATGTGTTACATTTGAGAGTGCAAGCTTCTGGACTTCACTGCCTTCTTAATTAGGTCCAGTGCCCAATCCTCAGCTTTTTCTGCCTTCTAGCTGCAGATGAACCTCTTTATATGCTGCCAAGGACAATCTCTAACTTGCATTTTTTAAGTTGGTGATTAATCACCATTGTCTTTTTCTTTTCTTTTTTTTTTTTT
>NW_007731816.1:121093-121901 GCF_000696425.1 Galeopterus variegatus | reverse complement strand
TGGGGAGAAAAATCAGTTGCAAAGGAGACCTCAGCTGATCCCGCAGGGAGCTCTGCAAGTGGGATGGCCCTTCAGAGCTGTCCCATGTTGGAGCGAGGGGGCTAGGAGACTTTCAAATCCCATGTTAACTGGTGATTAGATGCAAGCAGCCCCTTAGGATGGGTGAGGCCAAAAGTAGTTCCCAAAGAAGGATGCAGTTGTGAGTCATAAACTGCCAAATTATTATTATTAAATTATAACTCCAGAATGGAAAGGGAAGATGGTGTAAGTGCCTTGGTCCTAAGGGGGTTATCTGGGTGGGACCTCATAGCATCACTATAGTTAGGAATTTAAGAGGTGCTAGGAGGGAAAAGGGACGAGAGGACTTCAAGGAAGGAGGAAAGATGAACAGATTCATGTCCTTTCTGGCACTCCTTTTCATTGTCACTTTCTAATTCAACTAAGATGTGGAAAGAGCATGAGCTTTGGGTCAATAGACCTGTTCAAATTACAGTCTGAAACTTGCTAGTGTGTGACCCAACACAAGGATTTAAATGTACACTGCAGTTTTCTCATCTGTAAAGTGAAGCTAAGAATACTTTCCCAAGAGGCTGTCATAAGGAATAATTAACAATGGTAGCTAACATTTATTGAATTTTTACTATATATGAGGTGCTCTTCTTGGAGCTTCACATATACAAACTCGTTTACATGTACTAACCCTGTGGGGGAGGGATTATTACTGGGATATTTACTGGGCCTTTCACAGATGAGAAAACTGAGCACAAACATGTTCAATATCTTGCCCAAGATTTCAAAGCCAATAAGT